>NC_058403.1:73854190-73942047 GCF_002201575.2 Neomonachus schauinslandi
TTCTTTCTTTCTTTCTTTCTTTCTTTCTTTCTTTCTTTCTTTCTTTCAGAGAGAGAGAATGAGAGAGAGCAAGCACATGAGACGGGGGAGGGTCAGAGGGAGAAGCAGACTCCCTGCCGAGCAGGGAGCCCGATGCGGAACTCGATCCAGGGACTCCAGGATCATGACCTGAGCCGAAGGCAGTCGCTTAACCAACTGAGCCACCCAGGCGCCCAAGGGAAATATTTTCAAAAGTTACCTTTCCTTATATTTCTAGTAATTGTACCTCTTATCAAGCAAACACGGAAATCCCAAGAACTTCATATCTAATCTCTGTTAAGTCAGAGTCCACTCAATAGATACTGATTTTTTCCCTAAGTCTTTGCCCACTGTCATAGGAAAGTATTATTTTCTCTCACTGGTGCTTATGTTATTGCAAAATGGACACTTGTCTTTGCAAATATGGCCTCTGTAAAATGAATTCATAATTTTACTCTGTATCCTTGTTTGTGTTGAAGAAAGAGTACTTGAAACTGTCAAATTATAACAGAACACTAAATAGGTTCAAAAGGAGGAAAAGAATGTTATAAAATGCTGTCAAGTCCACTTTGATGGTTCACATTTCGAGTGCCATTCTTGAAGGAAAATAAAAAATGTGCAGCCTAGAGTGTTTCAGTTATTAATTCCATATTTGACATGCTTAATCGCCAGACATGTTGCCAACCACCTTCATAGATAACTTGGGATTTTTTGGTGTCCTGACGAATTCAGAATTTCTCCTGTGTCGTTGAGTATTCTTGCCCAATAAGTTCTAAATATTGCCTAAAAAAGAAGGTGGCATCTCTTCTCTCCACTGTTTATAATGATCTCTCACTTTCAGGGCTCTAACTCTTGCACTGTTCTAACACATTTAAAATCTCTGCCTGAGGCATTATAAAATATGGCATCCATCCAGGCCTTTAAAAAAAATCTCATTTTTTTTAGGTGCAATCTTAGAAATAGCCTTTTGCTATCTTTTAAAATTAATTGACTCTGATTTTTCTCTTTGATCATTTAAATTGAGTCTATGTTAGTTGAAATAAAGCCCTTATGAAAAGTTAAACTTAAGGCCAGTCATAAATTAAATGTAAAAGGAGAATTTGTTTTGTTCCTGCTTCAAAATGAGAGTTCCAAATGCCTTTTTGAAATACATAAGCAATTGGTGGACCCCACTGGCTCTATATGGGACTGCCCACATCCATCCTAATTCTGGCTCCAGGGCAACCACAATGGCGGACAGTAGGGATGTTTCTCTCCACTAAACACTTAGGAACAGTAATTATTAGTCATTTACCCCAAACCTTGGCATGGTATCTGACCCAAAGGAGAAATCCTATGAATCCTTGGTATATGAATTAACTAAATAACCTTAAAACTGATATTGAATATTTCAATTTCTTATTGGTGAGAAATCTTAAAAATTTTGCTATGTAAAAATGATTAAGTTTTTTATTGAAAAGTACACATAATGGTTTTTTTTAAGAATGCCTCAGATTATAGTTTAATGTGAAGTAAATGGAGACTTGATGGGGCTTCGAGGATAGTATTGATTTTTAGACAGTTAGGAAAGGTGCATTACTATGATTATCTTCTCAGGAAAAAAGTGGCACATACTCCAGATACATCTATATGCCATTCATGCACAGAAAGAGAAAAATGCCACCAATTATCCAGTTTTTTTATTTTTAGGATGCCAAAACATCTAACTATATGAAAATAAGCCCATATGGAAATATCTTGATGTGTAGAGCTGTGAAGGAAAATTTTATCCAGAGTGATATGAATGGGTAAGTCCTGATATTATTAGTATCAGCTAGACTCTAGATCATGCTTTCATTTTACAAGTGGAAAAATTAGTATCTCCAGGGCTGCATGGCTCCCACCAAGCTTGATTCACTAATTTAGGTTGCCACCTGGTCCCTGTAGAGGGTTGTTAATTTACAATCCTTGCACCAGACAAGAAAGCACTAATCTCTGGGCCAGTGTGCTAAAACATTCTTACGCACAAGCTTTGAAAATGTGGGCAGACCACAAGATAAACATAATGAGCTAACCTCTTGTTATCCATTTCAGGAATTTCTGACCTATTTGAACAGATTTCTGCTTTATATAAGCCTCTTGAAATAGTAGGAAGGTGTACATTTTATAAAAAGTATACCTCCATTTAAAAATTCTCAGGCTTATTTTCAACCATTAAGTCAAGAGAAACACAAATCCACTGCTGTGTGGGTTGTGAGGATGGTACACAAACAAATTATAATATTTGGAATCAAAATGCCTTTAAAAAAGAGTGAGGACAAAGACCATTTTCCAACCTTTGAAAGTATTTCAGTATGGATTGGGAACTCATCCTAAAATAGGTGGAGTCGTGATATTCCCAGTTGTGTTGAAGATGACAGATGACATAGGATGAGACCATGAGGTGTAACCTTGAACTGTTACCCAGTCTTAACAGGGTAGGTCTTAGAACCAGTCTTAAGAGAAGTGGTGTGTTTGGTAAGAGGGTCAAATAAAAAAAGTATAATACTAGGACTGCTGAGAAAGTGACCTGATTATGGGAACCTACTTAAAAGAATAAGAAATTTGGGGCTCCTGGGTGGCTCAGTCATTAGCATCTGCCTTCGGTTCAGGTCATGAGCCCAGGGTCCTGGGGTCGAGCCCCACATCGGGCTCCCTGCTCAGCGGGGAGCCTGCTTCTCCCTCTCCCTCTGCCTGCCACTCTGCCTAATTGTGCTCTCTCTCTCTCTCTCTGTCAAATAAATAAATAAAATCTTTAAAAAAAAGAATAAGAGATTAGAATCACTGTTGAAAAGTTGGTCCTTTACTGCCTCCCAAGAAGGTGAGCGCTCTTACTGAGTGTGCCATGGCATCCAGTGTCTGTGTCCAAGATGGTGGTAGAAGGACAGCATCAGTAGAGGATCCGAGGTCTAAGAGTCGAAGCCATTCTTTCCTTAGCTCAGATTAGATTACATCTAAATTGGACATTCCCTTCTTGGAGCCATATTTTAATAGGTTCACTGGCAATCTAGAACATACCCAGTGCAAGGCAGGCAAGACCATGAGGTAAGTAAAACCATATCATGCAGAATGGTTGGCATACTGAGAATATTTAAGAATGCAAGCGGCCCTTACAAAACCTTTTCATGTATCTGAAAAACGTGAGTCATGGGAACCCAGATTATCAAGGCCAGATTTCTGATTTACCCAGAGCAAATCTTGTCCTGTTCTTTGGACTCCCTACCTCCCAATGGGACAGTTACAAAAACCAAAGCTAATATAACTTCATTCAGTGCTTAGGTGCTGAAAGTATTCTTGACATTGTTATTTAAAAGATTACAGAGTTGGGCGCCTGGGTGGCTCAGATGGTTAAGCGTCTGCCTTCGGCTCAGGTCATGATCCCAGGGTCCTGGGATCGAGTCCCGCATCGGGCTCTCTGCTCCTTGGGAGCCTGCTTCTCCCTCTGCCTCTCTCTGTCTGTCTCTCATGAATAAAATCTTTAAAAAAAAAATAAAAGATTACAGAGTTGTCATTAATTCTTTTTTTTATTGGCAATTCCATGATACAAAATGCTTCCTATTTAAAATAACAAACAGTTCAATGCTATATTAGTACAATGATATATTATGTAGACAAATATGTCTTAGGTGGATAAAAAAATAGCTGCTGCTGTTCACAAATACTTGTTAAACTCACTCTTAGGACAGTGATATAAAATGTAAAACTCTTTTTTCATTTTGAAAATGAAACTTGAGGAAATAATTTTTCCACTCAGGCCTTATTTATTTGTAAATTCAAATGGTCTCCCCTTTAAGTTTTAAAAACATGGTGAGTCTATGATTTCATGAGAAAAATGCATAGTATAAATGTAGAGGGTGGGAAAATCATTGCTAATAACATTAAAAACCTGTTGGAAGTCTAAGAAGATTTTTCCTGTTGCCTGCTTTATTTTTAAATGGATATATATTATTTTGTTCTGGTAAAAGCGTATGTGTGTGTGTATAAGCGTAAGAGACCATGAGAATGAGAGAGTGAGAAAAAAAGCAATTTCTCTTTCTAGTGAAAAGGCCATAATCAGTAGTTCCATTTTGGTCAGTTTGTAAGAAAATCACAAAGCCAGGAATCATCCGCTTTTCTCGGCAGTAAGTGAAAGTTTAGGGACCAAGACTTCAAGCTTGGAGGACAGGTCCTGCATTAGCATGGAAGGTTTTTGTATCCAATGAGCTTGAAGCATGATTTCACCAGGATCCCTCCTGGAAATTAATGCTGGAACACCAGAGATCACCACGATTGTGTACTCAGTGTGCTTAAAAGCACACAGTGTAAATCATGGAACACTGCATCAAAAACTAATGATGTAATGTATGGTGATTAACATAACATAATAAAAAAAAAAGCACACAATGTTATCCTGTGCTCATGTGACAAACACAGAATTAAAAGGGCCTAGAAAAAATTTTAGTATAATTTTCTAATTTTCTGGGGAGCCTCTCTGCTACCCTGTTCATATATTTCTCTGTTTCCCTCTCACTGGTTTAGGGCTTCATTATTTTACTTATGCAAATATGAGTATACTTCTCCATATTGTGTCAGGATAGTCACCAATGCTAGAAGCATTGAGGAAGAAGAGGTACCTCCAGAAAAAAAATTGCTGGGGTGTCACTAGAACAATTTGGTCTGATTTCACAGACCTATTGTTGCTTTCTCTTGGGCTCGCTCTAATGAAAGCCTAAAAAGATGAGCAGAAATAATGCATATTTTTTTGAACAGGTCATCATACTTCAGGATAATAAGCATAAATGATAATCCCTTGCACATACAGGGTACTTTATAATTTACAAGGTCTTTTCACTAACCTTATCACATTTGTCTTCTGACACTTTTCATGGGTTAGATATTGACTTACTGGGGTTTAAGAAGAGTGCAAAGAGAATTGGGCTTAGAATTTGACAAAATCCAATCATCAGTGTAAAGTTGGCTTATGTGAAGAGTATATTATAGTTCTGTTAAAGAATTAGTTAAGTTTGGGGCACCTGGTGGCACAGTCGGTTAAGCCTCTTGCTCTTGATTTCAGCTCAGGTCAAGATCTCAGGGTCCTGGGTTCCAGCCCTACTTTCGGTTCCGTACTCAACGGGGAGTTGGCTTGAGGATTTCTCTCCCTCTCCCTCTGACCTTCGCCCTGCTCGCTCGTGTGTGTGTGTGTGTGTGTGTGTGTGTGTGTGTGTGTGTGTGCGCGCGCGCGCGCGCTCTCTCTCTCTCTAAAATAAATAAGTAAATCTTAAAAAAAAAAAGAGTTAGTTAAATTTTTCTAAAATGTGGTTGCTTTAAAAATATTTTCAACTCACTAATTACTTGCTGTTTAAAATAGTTTTTGATTCAGGGCACCTGGGTGACTCAGTTAAAAGTCCAACTCTTGATTTCGGCTCAGGTCCTGATCTCAGAGTCGTGAGACTGAGCCCCAGGTCTGGTTCCCCTCTCACCAGGAATCAGCTTGAGATTCTCTCCCTCTGCTCGCACACACTCTCTTTCTCTCTCAAATAAATAAAATAGTTTTTGATGCATTTGGGAATTCTTGAAACATAAAACTTCATGCCAGCGGCAACTTGTATTAAGTGTTTTTGTTTATTTGTTTTTGAGAAATGTATTATTTGTTTAATAATTGTAAATCTTTGACCATTGTTTGATCCTGGAGAAGTGATATGGATTAAAAAAAACGAAGTCTGTGCAACATAATCTCAAAATAACTTAACTTCTTTATCTTTCTCAAGACGACTTCCTCAAAAGCAAAACAACAGAAAAAACAAAAAACAAGACCCTTTCCATGAACTCTTATAAACTATGAACCCACCATAGGTGACCCCAGTGATTTCCTTCAGCTTGCCTTCAAGCTACAGAATATGGAAAATTCCTCCTTGACTATCTGGGCTTCACATAGTCTTCTTCCCTTCCCTCCTTGCTTTTAACTTGCAAACTTTACAAAAGGCCTTAACATACCTTGCTCAAAAGAAATAGGAATGGTAGAGACTGGGTAGCCAAATTAGAATCCCCTTTGGAGAGTGTCTTAGTTTGCTAGGATGGCTGTAACAAAATACTGCATAACATACCAGCTAACAAATTACCACAGACTGTGTAGTTTGAACAACAGGAAATTATTTTCTCACCAGTTTGTGATGCTGGAAGTCCACCATCAAGGCGCCAACAGGGTTGGTTTGCTCTGGGACTCTATTTGCCTTGCAGGTGGCCACCTTCTGGTTGCCTCTTCACCTGTTGTCCTGTGCACGCACACCTCTGTTGTCTCCTCTGTACCCTAATCTGCTCTTCTTATAAGGATATGAAATCAGAATTGATTAAGGTTCCATTGTAACAGGCTTATTTTAATTTGTTCCCTCTTTAAACACCGTATCTTCAAATACAGTCATTCTGAGGTACTTAGAATTGGGGTTTCAACATGTGAATTTTGGAGGTACACAATTCAGTATAACAGAAGGCAAAGGGAGGGGAGAAGCTCCTGAGATTTATACTTTGAAGTCCAGCTCATCAACGGATGAGTTAATTTGATGACCAGCTAATCATGCCTTGGACAGATCAAATTTCTTTCTCATTTTGGAACTGAAAAATATGCCTTTGTCACAGAAGAGAATGCTATTGCTAAAGAGATTATCTAATTAATATTGTCTTCCTCTGAAGGCTTCCTCCAAATGTGGGAATGAAGTGGGAAAGGAGAACAGGGAAATCAAGGCAAGTTGAAAAGCCCAAGATAGCTCTGACAGGACAGGAGTTTTCAAAAGACTGCGGCTAAGGCCCAGAAAGGCTACAAGCTATTAGATCATGTGAAAATTACTGATGTGGTTTTTTGACATTAATGCACCAAGCCTACTCTAAATCCTTGATAACAAACCCAGGCACCAAGTGCCCATGGTGGATGGAGGGACACATAGGTACCATAACTCTGATAATTCTTAGATAGGGGAATGAAGACCTGATGTGGCCTGAGCTTCAGACTTTTCCTAAGAAGTTATAAATCATATTTCAAAGTGAAATATTATGAATTAAAAAAAAAAAAAAGAACTGTTGGGGTTAAATCAAGAATGCCCATGGGTCACATCTGGGTGATTACCCATGTTCTTCCCAAAGCACATTCAACCATATAGCTTTGTATTCTAACAAACTTGTAAAATAAGTATCATAATTCAGGTTTTACATATGAGAAAACTGAGGGTCATAGAAATTAAGGAACTTGCTGGCTTTACCCAACTGATAAATGGCAGACGCAGCATTGAAACCCTGTGTCTGATATCAAAGTCTTGAGTTTTCTTTTTGTCTCATTCTACCTCTCGGAAAATGTATTTTAATCCAGGTATTATAGTGCACAGTTATTTCTAAAAGCTTACTTCTGAGGCATATTTCTTAACTGTCCCCTACAGTTTTGAAAGGGAAAAGAAAAGCAAAAAGAATCATGGGACCCACAACCCTCTTTTTCTCACACCAACTGAAGCCTATTCCAACCAAGTCACCACCACTCCACCTAGTGGCAGTATTCTCTAATTGGAAGTCAAAAACCACCTCTGGAAAACAACTTAAAATGGAAAGAAAAGCATGTGCATAGTTTCTGTAATCCCACACTAACTTTTGGAAATGCTAGAATAATCTTTTAAATGTGTTAGGTTGTATGGAGCACGGACGTCCTATGCTTAGAACTCGTGGCATTGGACCGTCTTTTAGGTCAGACTATGTCATTAGTGGCTCTTTGGACCCTATTCATTCATAAAATCACACAATTATTGGAATATTATAAATTGATTTTGGATTAATAAAATAATCCTTTCCCTTCCCTTCTCTCATTACCTACTAAGTCCCTATGCATTCTTCAGGGGTCAAATACAGCCTCAGGAAGCTCTTCTTAACCCTGATTCTTATCCAAGAAGGAGATTTTATTGTTCAGTCTTATGCCTTGTAATATTGTAAAGTCTGACTAAAAGGACTAGTAATCTCTAGATCACTAACTGCTATCAGAACACAGACAGAATTTAGATGTTAGCTGGAAGTATACATGAATTATGTAATTATTTCAGTGACTAACTCAAAAACTAAACATCAGATATGCTTGTCAACCTCACATTAAGCTTCTTTTCCTCTACTTACCTTGGCTGAGCCAACTATAGCTGATGCTCATATAAAATATGCATCGACCGTGAGAATACAGGCAAATATATACTGACAGTTTTATTGACCTGTTTATGAGAAATTGTTAAAAATACATAGTACCTAAATTTTTGCCTTTGCTCAAATAAAAACTACATGTGTCAGAAACTAAAACTTGTCAAGTCTAGCATAATATCTCCTTCACATATTATTCTGCTCTCCCACACAGTAGTTTTAAATACAGCTTTTCAACAGTTGAATGCTATAAATTTGCATGCTGATTCTATTAGGGAAAATGGTCAGATTCTATTCAGACTGAATACAAGCTAAATTGGTGAGACACTGGGACAGTTTGCCACTTGGCTTCAAGTTAAGAGAACAGCATCAGTGTTGGGGTTGGCTTTCAATGCTGGGTCTTTCCCTTTTATAAAATGGTTTAGAAAAGTTCCAAGTTTCCTTTTGGCTTCATTTCTAATAATCCAGACTTCTACTAAGGAGAAAAGACATTTAAAATGCCAAACTGCAAAATATCTGAAAAGAGCAAAGACTGCTTGAACATGTTGGGTACACTTCAGGGGAAACCAAAGTCAAATACTAACTGCTTGTCAGCAGTTGAACCCCAAACTTTAAAATTAAAGTTGTAAAAAGAATTTGAGATTAACAACAGAAAAGGAGATAGGACTCATTCTAGACCGTGGCTCTTTTCATTTTTAAAAAAATTGTTTAATTCAATTAAAAAAAATTTTTTTTTTACATAGGAGCATGAAAATCAAAATAGGAAATGAGTCGAAATTATTTCCCTTTCAGATAAAGTAGAATTCCATAAATACAACTTAAGAGAAATTGAATTGATGATCATTGACTGGTTTTTACAGTCAATGATTTGAAAATATAATTCTTTATTCTATTTGGTATTTCCTAAAAAGTGGCTTTACTAGAATGAATTTTATAAAAAATGGAAGTATAGCCTTCTTATTAGTCAGCTTCATGTGTGCAGAACCACATATATATATATATGAAAAAATGATATACACTTAAGTATTAAACAGCATTTTATGTAAGACTTTATGCAGAGCAGTGTGGGTATGAAGACATGAACTGAACAGGAACTGTGACATTTTGGAGTATATCAAAAGAATGGGTTTATTCTTAAATGATTCACATGTAATTCTAAAAGTATTAACATCAAAAAAGAATCATTAGCATTCTATTTATATTCTTCAAGACCCAGAATATCATTTGTTTGCTTTGCTTAATAGATGTTAATGGATTTTACCAAGTTCAAATATATTTGAATTTCTACATAATTGGTTCTCAATTCAAGAAAATAATAATATCTCTTCTAGACACTCTGCACAAAATTTTTATCTTTTGTAAGCTAACATAGGATGTGAAAAGGATGTTGATTTACATCTGTTTATTCTGTTATATTGTACACTCCTTGAGAATGTATGATCCTGTTTATTTTTTTAAAACCGCTTCTCTTGCAGGTATATTCTGAAAGAATAAAGGCAATTTTGTTGATAGTTAGCTGTAACCTTTAAATTTCAATTATAAAACAAAGAAATAAGAAAATGTATAGTTGGATTATGGATTTTGTTTGCGTGTTGGTTCAAAGGAGGTTTGATTCATGTATCAATGCTAGGCTTGATGAACCATTACAAAGGCTATTTCACCAGACTATTCCAGACATTTGTAATAGGCTGTATTCATCTATTCCTTATTCATTCACAAACATTTACGGAAAAGCTACCAGGTGCTAGGTACTGTGCCAGATTTGAAAAGTAAGGGAGACATATTGATCTCAGATAAGTTGTACGTCGTAAGGTCATATTTGCAAATACACATAATATGAAATAAACGTGAACCTTATATTAAGAGAGCCATGGATAAATTGCTGTGGTGTGATCAGAAGAAGAAGAGATGATTTTCAGATGACAGTGAGATTTTGTGAAGGGAGTTGAATTTGAAGTAGGTCTTTAAGAATAATTGAGAGTGCGCGGGACTTGTAATAAATGAGATTTGGGTTTACAGACATAGGTGGGAGAACTTGTCACATGTGAAAGCACAGCAGAAGCACCAAATGAAATCTGTGTGTAAATTGTGAAAGAATCTGTGGGAGATGAGAAGGTACATAATATATAACCTATTAAGATGGATGCATTTGTATGAGGTGATGTAGCAACCTAATGGTGAAGATAAAGAACACGAATTATCCACATAGTCCGAATCATTTCTTTTTATGGATTTGTAATCAAACGCTATACAAATGGGAAGACAGGTAGGTAAATGTTCATGCTTGCAGAACCATTTCACTGGCCTACCATTTTTGTTGGGTCTGAGAAGATGCTTTGAGTGAGTGACTTGTCACCTTTTAGTTTGCAAAACTGGGATTAAGGCATGAGTCCCGAATCACAAATGAATCAAATTCAACATTAGGTTAAGTAGGATGGCCATTAAGTTTCAGAGTTGCATAGACCTGCCCCTGTTCTTTGACTCAGCGTTCTCTTTGTACAAATGCCAATTCTACTTTGAGGAATACAATCTCTGCTCCATTTACTATCCCTAGGGAAAACCATTAGTCAAACTTACTCTGTTTTTAGCCTGTTTATATAAAAATTGTCATCCATTTTTGCCTTTTACTTCTTGTTAGGTTACCAATGCCTGTTTTATGTAATAAGAGCAAAATATCTGCAACCAAATTGGCTATAAACAAAGTGTGTTTGCTGCGACAGAAAACAGCGTGACGCTATTAGAGCAATTGAACCACATTTGTAGAAGTCATTTGATTGATGGAAAAAACACATGATTATAATTACAAAGCCTATTTTACCTGGTCATCCTGATCTATGAAAGGGCATAAATCTTAACCAGAGCACTGTGGCATGAAGAGGGAAGGTCCCTGGACTGGATACTGTGTTCTAATCCTGACTCTGTTAGTTTCTGGCAGCATGATCTTAATTGCTTCATTTCTGCCCTCTGGAGACCTTGATTTCTTCATCTGTAAAATGGACAGTCAGACTAGGTATTTGCAGCTTTAAATTTCAAGGATTCTATGTTTATCATAAGGACAGAACCTAGGAACTTCCTTTGTTTTTAGTACCTTCTATGAAATCAAACAAGTGTACTTATCATCGCTCTGTCTGAGTGACAGTAATACATGAAACATGACAGAGGTAAATTATATTCAATAACCTTGGACTTTCGAGAAAAGCATTCCGTGAACCAGGCCCCTCACTCTTGACTGCTCTTTAGTGATGAATGTGTTTACTTTGAATTATCCTTCTGAAGGCTCATCGTCACAGCAAGGTGCATTGCAACAAAGATGTTTATATAAAAAAAAAACCAACCCTACAACTTTAGCTTTTCAATTCTATCAGAACTATTTGTCTAGCAGATTACTCTTTAGGCTGTCAGAATAAAAGCGACTGGTGTGACTGTACGTGTGGGCTTGATTGAGGCTGAGCAGAACACACCTGTGAGATGTGGTTTTCTAGCCCTGCCAGGGATCGAATGTCAGGGTTCCATCTCCTCACACCTGCTGGGTCCCTGCAGGATACCGGGATTCATTCTCTTTGCTTATTTTTTTTTTTAATCTTACATTCCTTCTAGACTAATAAAAGGTTTTGTGGTGTGTGCAATACCTTAGAGCAACATCACAGGTGTTCTGTAGCCACAGCGTATCCCCGCCCGTATTTCTCATTCACTGTCCGTAACAGTAGTTCTTCACGGAGAAGTGTCCCAGTCACTGAGCCTTGTAATCACTGCCAGGAAGATCTTTAAATGAAAGTGTAATTTAAACCCAATGAGTAAGCAACACCAGCAAATTCTGGGGTTGTTTCTCCCAGTGACAGTGGGAATATTTATATAGCATGCTTGTAGTGACACATTACCCCAACAAAAGCCCTTCCCTGCATATTCACAGGGGGATTTCCGCCATTGTCTGGAAAGCCCCCAGTGTTCTTGCCAGCTTTGGTTGAAATTGAGATACTATTGTAGGAGAAATTTGGGGTCCTCTGAATGTTGAGATTGATCCAAATCATGGAAAGGCTGAAAAGTGAAACAAAGTCCAAAGAAAGATGATGATTTGGGTTTTTTTTAAAAACCCAAATTCCTGTACTAAGGCTCAAGGTTATTCTGGCACTCTGATCAACGTCACATGAAAGATGGGGTAAGGGACCATGTTTATTCTCCTTCTCTCAGCTGGTCCATTTGGGTGGTTTATTTAATGGGGGCTTCACTGATCTTCCTTCAATAACTTTTCACGGGAGGTATATCATTCCTTGAAATGGGTTCAGGTGACCCTAGAGTATATCCTTGTAGTCATGAGGCTTTTGTTTGTTGTGTGAGCCTTGGTAAGTACATTTCTATTTCAGAGGCTAAGTTTTATCACATTTGAAATAGATTTCAAAATAGATATATCGCATTTGAAATAGATTTTAAAATAGGGATAGAATGTCAGGTTTCCGTCTACTCACACCTGCTGGGTACCTGCATGATATTGGGATTCATTCTCTTTGCTTTTTTTTTTTTTTTTTTTTTATGCTTACATTCCTTCTAGACTAATAAAGAGTTCTGTGGTGCGTGCAATACCGTACAGCAACACCGCAGCAATCCTGCCTGCTTCGTTGTACTCGAACCATTTTAAAAGCAGCTCTGCTCTATATTTTAAAAGTGGCTGTACTCTGTATTAGAGGTCTGAAAGCCATATTTAGTTAGTAGGTTAATTTTAGTTTACAGTTTTTTCCCCTTAATTTAATATATTGTTTGAAGCAGTAATACATGCACAGAGCAGAGTTAAGTCTATTTCTTACAGCTCTATTCTCCAACTACCCAAATCCCTTCCCAGGAGACAAACACCAGCACCAGCGTCTTGTGTATCCCTCAAGAGACTTTCTAAACATAATATAAGCAAATACCTACTTGTGCATATGTGCTTTTATGTGCATATTTTTTTAAGATTTTTTATTTATTCATTTGAGACACAGAGATACAGCAAGAGAGAGGGAAAGCATGAGCAGGGAGAGAGGCAGAGGGAGAGGGAGAAGCAGGCTCCTCACTGAGCCAGGAGCCCGATGTGGGGCTCGATCCCAAGACCCTGGGATCATGACCTGAGCCGAAGGCAGACGCTTAACCATCTGAGCCACCCAGGTGCCCCCTTTTATGTGCATATTTAACACAAATGGTAGCATGTACAAATACACACATGCATTTTGGATGTGGTATGTAGCAATATACTCACTCTTACAGATTGCCTGAACAATGCATCTTAGAGGTCTTTCATTAGCAATACATAATGAGCTGCTTTATTGTCTTCAGCTGCTGTATAATATTCCATTATGTGGACATGCCAGAATTTATCTCATTCCCTATTGAAGGACATTTAGATTGTTTCCAGTATTTTGACATTACAAGCAAGCATCATTATCATGATATAATCTTGGACCTAGTCCACTTTGCACACATGCCTCTATATCTGCGGGTCAAATTCCCAAAAGTGGGTCAATGGGTTTTTGCACTAGAATATGAGAATTTATCTGCATTCCCCAATAGCACTCCTTTGGCTATATCCCACAAATTTTGATATTTTGTGTTTCATTATTATTCAGCTAGAACTATTTTTAATATCCTTTGTGATTTCTTCCTTGACCCATGGATTCTATATAAATCTGTTGTTTAATTCCAAATATTCAAGGCTCTTTAAGATATTTAAGTTTTATTAATTTCTAACTTAATTTTGTTGTCCGTGAACATACTCTGTGAGAGTATGTCTTTTGACTTTTTATATGGGCTAGCATATAAGTATTCATTTTGCTTTTGTTCAGTATAGTGTTCTACAATATTAATTAGGTCAGGTTGTTTGATAGTGCTTTATTGAGCGTGCCACATGTTCTAACACTTATTGAGAGAAGATTATTAAAATTTCTAGTTACGATTGCGGATCTATTTGTTGGCTTCCTTCAGTTCTGTCACTTTAATTCATATATTTTGAAATACTATTACTGGGCACATATGTATGTAAGATTATTATGTCGAAGTCCTGATGCACTAACCTCTGATTGCTATGAAAGGTTCCCTTTTATCTGTGACAATATTCCTTGTCTTGAAGTATCCTTCGTCTGATATTAATATAGCCATATCTACTTTCTTATGTCTACTGTTGACCTGTGTGTATCTTCTCCACACTTCTACTTTCAACCTCTATGGGATGTAAGGATATCACTTACAGACATTGTTGCATTTTGCATTTTTGTTCAGTCTTACAGGCTCTGCCTTTTAATTGCACTGTTTATTTTGTTTACATTGGAAGTGAAAATTGATATGGTAGGGTTTAAATCTACCATTTGCTATTTGTCTTCTATTTATTTCATCTGATTTTTATTTTTCCATTTCCCTTCTTATTTCTTTTTAATTAACGTGTTTTATGTTCCATTTAAATTCCTATATTGGCTTCTTAGTTTTACCTTTTTTTTGTATTATATTTGTAGGTTTTCTCTAGAGAGTACAACAGAGATTCTTACTTTATGACAGGCTACTTAGAATTAATATTAAGATACTTGACATAATACATAAGAGGTATAAAACAATATATTTCAATTAAATCTTTGTCCTTTGTACAAGGTGTACACACACACACACACACATTTACATTAGAACCCTTTCAGTGCAATGTTTTTTAATTATAAGAAGAAAAATCATGTTTTATTTATATTTGTCAATATATTTATGATTTCCAGTGCTCTTTATGCCTTCCTATATAACCTAGTTACCATCTGGCATAATTTCCCTTCAGCCTGAATAACATCTTTCAGCATTTATTATAGTGCAAGTCTGCTAGAAGTTAATTCACTTATTTTTACTTTACCTTACCAATTTTAAAGGATATATGCACTGGATATAGAATTATGGGTTCAATTTGTTTTTTCTTTTAGCACTTTAATGACTTCATTCTGTTGTCTTGTCCTTTCCATTGCTTACTGGTGTTTGATGTGTTCTTTTCCCTTCTCTACTTTGTTAATTTTTTTTTCTTTATCTTTATTTTTCAGGAGTTTGTTTATAAAGTACCTGACTATAGTTTTGGTGTATTTATCCTGCTTGGGATTTGCTTAGCTTCTTAGATCTACATCTGTAGGGACTTTTACATTTCCTGTATTTGACAGTTTTAACATTATTCATTCATTGTTTCTGCTTTGTTCTATTTCTTTTTCTTCCACATAGGTTAGACTGTTTGATATTATCTACAGGTTGCTGACTCTGTGTGTGTGTGTGTGTGTGTGTGTTTAAATCTTCATTTATCTGTGTATTTTAGCTTGGATAATTTCAGTTAATCTATCTTCAAGTTCACTGATGCTTTCTTTTGCCAGTTTCCAGTTTGTTAATAAGTAAATACAATAATTTTTCCCCCCTCAAATCTTGACCTTTTCAGTTCTAAAAATTTCATTCAGTTCTTTTTTCCATCATTTTCATTTTTTTCTGTTGATATTTCTTATTTGTTTACTCATTGTGTTTTTTTTCTTTAAATCCTATAACATTTATAGGAGCTATTTTAAAGTCCTTGTCTATTAATTTGAACATCTGGGTCACCTTCTGTTTTGTGTTTGTTTGATTTTATTGAGTGCTTAATTGGTTGATTATGGGTTACATTATTGCTAGCTTATATCCATGTTTTGTAATTTTGTATTGTATGTTAGACATTTGTATGATATATTGTAGAGTGCATTGCATTATCTTTTGATAAAGATTGTGTGTTTATTTCTTGGCATTTAGATAAATAGCTAGTAGATCTTCTTGATGTTTTTAGGGTATGTGTTTGTGTGTGTGTTTGTGTGTGTGTGTGTGTGTGTGTGTTTAGGTCTTGATTATTTTGCTTCTGTCTTTAATCTGGGGGGTGAAGGGACCTTATTTACAGTGTAGTCATTAACTCTAAACTGTGGCTGTTCTGAGGTCTCCAGTGAATGTCAAATATCAAGGTCTCTT
This sequence comes from Neomonachus schauinslandi, assembly GCF_002201575.2. Lineage (NCBI taxonomy): Eukaryota > Metazoa > Chordata > Mammalia > Carnivora > Phocidae > Neomonachus > Neomonachus schauinslandi. The sequence goes on from NC_058403.1 coordinate 73,870,325, forward strand.
CTTTCTGGCTTGTCTGGAAGTTCAGCATATACCAGCCCTGCACAACCTCTTATATCTCTATTGAGCTCTCAGTTCTGCAGTAGCTGCTCTAATCTGGGCCTTGGGGAGTCTTATCCTTAGCATGTTTACTCCATCCATAAGCCCAAGATCCTCAGGAAATTCCCATATAATCTCCTGACTTCCATTCCATCAGGTTTCTTTTCTCTGGTACCTTGATCTACAAATTCCAGTCCCTTTAGCAGTCCTAAACTCCAATTTCTGCCTCCACAGTTCAAAATAACCACAGTGCTACACTTCAGCTTTACCTTTCCATTCCAGGGTTGGAAAGTACCCCAAGCAGAAAGCCAGGATCAATGTAGTACTTACTTCATATATTTTCCTTCTCTCAAAGATCAGAGCCCAGCAATTTCAGTCGACAAGTGCCTGGAAACTGTTGCCTCATATTTTGTCCAGTATTTATAATTGTACATCAGGAAGTTAAGTTTGACTGGTTATTCTGACTTCATGGAAATTGACACATGGAGTTTTAAAAATTGGAAAATTTGGGGCACTTGGTTGGCTCAGTTGGTTAAACATCAGTCTTTGGCTCAGGTCATGATCCCAAGGTCCTGTAATCGAGTCCCGCATCGTGCTCTCTGCTGAACAGGGAGCCTGCTTCTCCCTCTCCCTCTGCCACTCTCCATGCTTGCTATCTCTCTCTGTCAAATAAATAAATAAAATCTTTTTTTAGGATTTATTTATTTATTTATTTATTTGACAGAGAGATACACAGCGAGAGAGGGAACACAAGCAGGAGGAGTGTGAGGAGAAACAGGCTTCCCACTGAGCAGGGAGCCTGATGCAGGGCTTGATCCCAGGACCCTGAAATCACGACCTGAGCCGAAGGCAGACGCTTAACGACTGAGCCACCCAGGCGCCCCAAATAAATAAAATCTTTAAAAAATAAATAAAAATTGGAAAATTTCATGTAAATATATATTGCCAACCCTTACTTGATAATTTCCAGGGCCCTTTAGAGTATTCAAAATGACTTCCCAAAAGGTATAACAATGGTTACATTGAAATATGGTAATTTGAAAATATCCCTACTTCCATCCTTACCCCCAGAAAGGAAAACAGAGCCTGAGGCACCAGAGGCACTCCTCCTCTTTCATGAATGTGCTGAGGGTATTCGATGTACTTGCCTTGATGTGCAAACCCATAATTATATACTGTGTACATGCTAACTTCACAGGAAACAATGGTGTTTTTAATGAAGAATCACACTGTTCCCTCAATATCTGCTCTGTCTCTAGAATAGTCAGAATTCTGGAAATAATTTTGATAACAGTGAACTGTAATATGATATATCTTCTTATCCACTCGTCTTCTCCAGTTTCCCATTCCTACCTCATTTCTATACTTATAAACTTTGGGCTAGAGGCTAAGTCAAATAGTTATGTGGCATTATGCCTCATTAGGAGATGTTAAGAATCTGAAAATCATATAACTTATCTCAGATTGATAAAAACATCCTCTATCAGAAAAAGAGAAATAGTCAGATTTATCTGGTTACTCTGTAAATAATGGCCAAATTGAGCCTTGAGCAGCATTGCCTTGATTAACCTATTATAGGGAAAACACATTTTTTTGAATTATACAAGTAGAGTGACTTTTCTCAACCTATTGTTCAGGCTAACCCTTCTGGCTTGTGATATCAGATATAACCTAAAAAGTGTAATTAGAAGTAAATAAAGTGAGTGATATTCCAAGTACTAGTTAGGTACACCTTTGTTGTCTCTTAATGATTCAACCTTATAGTGAAGGTATGATTAGTATTGACTTATAGATAATAAAGCTGAGCTTCAGAGAAATTAAATAACTTGTCCAAGTTAAAAAATTAGGGGTTTGAATCTTTGCCTCCAAAATTGTTTCCAATATACCACAGTTTTCATTACTTTATGATGATTTAAATTTACTCTGTTGTCTTGTAGGGTATTGCAAGGAATGTGTTAACAAAGAAGCTTTATTTTTAGAGAAATTAGCTCAGTAGTTTTCCAGTCAAAATTATCTCAAAAGCATATAGGTAAAGATTCCGTATCTGCTGAGTTTTTTTAAGTTATAAAATTAGATTTGTTCTAATCAAAGCAACTCAGTTTAAAAAAAATGCTTCATTTAAGATAATGTATTTTAGCATTTTTTTGCCTCTTGTCAGGATGGAAAACAAAAGTTCTCTTGCTTGACTTAATATCATTATGTCTGACAACACAGTTGACAGAACAACTATTAATATACCAAGGCTTTTCAAATTCTGTACATCTAAAAGCCATTAAAAAGTTAGAAAACTCGAAGCTTCACATCCAAATATTCAAAGGTTATAACCAAAGGAACTATCTATCTCTGGAGTTGTTGGATATAAATTGTTTTGCAAGAATCATCAAGTTTTTTTATTTCTTTCTTCCATATATAAAACCCAACAAAAAGGTAGCTCAGTAAACAAGGAATATGCTTTTGTATATTAAAAAGATTTTGGTTTTTAATTGGAAAGGAAAAAAACAAAAATGAGAAGGCCCTTTGTATCTAGCATATATTTGAAAAGTCAGTAATTTTTACATATCATAGTCATTAGTCATAACTACTTACAGCAAAGTTTATTTCCTTGGATTACATTTTTTATTTTGTTTTCCTGATAACAATATATTACCAAAATTTTTGGTAGGTAAGCACTGTTTTTTAAAATAACCATATCTTATATGGACTCCTTAATTTCAAGAAATTATTTAACTATTGAATATGAAAAGGCTATGGAAAGTTTAAATCAAAAGGGACATATGAGGGCGCCTGGGTGGCTCAGTTGGTTAAGCGACTGCCTTCGGCTCAGGTCATGATCCTGGAGTCTCTGGATCGAGTCCCGCATCGGGCTCCCTGCTCGGCAGGGAGTCTGCTTCTCCCTCTGACCCTCCTCCCTCTCATGCTCTCTGTATCTCATTCTCTCTGTCTCAAATAAATAAATAAAATCTTTAAAAAAAAAAAAAGGGGACATATGAGTTTGCCTAGTTTAACAAAATTCTCTTTTACACTTAGGGGAACAAGGAACCTAAGACAGAAAGTGATCTTCCCAGTTTGAACACAGATTACAGATATACAGGAATAAAAATCTAGGTTTTATGAGATTCTTTCAGAATAGATTTTTTTTTAATTCCAACAACTATGGCATACATGGAATATGAGGGAAATTAACAATCATGGTGCTTACCTTCATAGAACTAAATTCATATGTAATATCATGCCAACTAGTGATAAGTTATGGAGAAAAAAAAGCAAGGTAAAGGATTAGAAAGTGAGGAGGAGGTGCTAAATTATGTAAGGTAGTCAGGGAAGCTCTCTGAGATAGTCAGATTTGAGCAGTGACCTGAATGAAATGAGAGCAAACTGTGTTAACATGAAGACATTTTCAAGAACTGAGGATCTCAATTGTGAGGGACTTGAAGTGGGTTATGCTTGTTTTTGAGAAATAGCAAGGAGACCAGTGGCTGCAGTGCAATGAGAGTTCATTCATTCATTGCACATTCATCCCATGGTGTATTGTAGCTAGAGCAGTAAGGAGGAAATGGAGATCAGCAAAGAACAGGATGAAAATAAATTGTAATTAGGCTACCTTTTAATTATATTAACTGTACAGGATTATACAAGTCATGTATTCCTAGTTGAGTTGGGAAGCATACATTTTGCAAGTAAAGCTAGGAGGAGCAAAAGTGGTTGTGAGTGATGTCATTCCAAAATGTAGAGACTTTATGGTTCTGAAGTCAAAGTCTTCTGTGTGAAATAAGTATTTTCAAATAATTGTATAGGTCTTTATTGGTATCAAAGAGCTTGTACATGTGTTATGTAATTTGACCATTATAGTTCCATGAATCTGTAGTAAACATATCTTCAGTTTATAGTAGAGGAAATTGAGGTTCAGAGAGGTTAACTGATTTGCCAAAGGTCAGTTTGACAATTTGGAAAATTGTTAGTGCATAATAAGCCAGAAATTTAAAGAATGCAAATGATTTTACAGAAAATATTTGTTGTGCATTTCTTCATGTGTTGTGGGTAATTTTCTTTTTCTAGTCTGTTCATTTTATGTTTTATTATCATTATCATTATTATTATTTTTATAGGAACTTGTGAATGGTAAGTTTTAACTTAGGCAGTTTTATAAGCACTATTTAAATAAAACATGTAAGTATGTGCATTATATAATGGCCTATAATAAAAAGTGAGAATTAGAATAAGTGAGCTGGAGGGAAAATATTTTTTCTTGAATAAATTATGTGATTCAAAAGTGTAATGTTTTCATCTTGAACAAAAATTGTCCACAACTTATGAATGAGTGATTGTTATTGCTATAAAATTGCCATGCATGATATGCTAGCTAATTATGTGGAAAAAAACTTGATTTTGAAAGAAGAACAATGGTTTGGGGAAATAATATTTGTCATTTTACTTAATCTTCACCACTTTTTTTTTTTGGACACTTCTGTGGGTTTTTTTTATTACAAGTAATGTACATAAAAAGTGTGCAAATCATAATAGAGCGCAGTTAATTTTCATAAAGTGTAACATGTAACCAGCTCCCAGATCAAGAAATAGGTAATTACCAGCATCCCAGAGTCCCTCCCCTTGCTTCATTCAAGCAGCTACCCTCCCTGAACACTATCCTGAGTTCTTTCACAGTAGATTAGTTTTACCTGCTTTTCACCTTTATGTAAATGGAATCATACAGTGTGTAGCAGTTATTTTTGTTTGTTTGTTTGGCTTCTTTTGCTCCACATTATGTTGGTGAGACTCATCCATATTATTGCTTATAGTTGTATTTTATTTATTCTCACTGTTCTATAGTATTTTATGATTGTCTGAGCGTACTGTATACCCATTCTACTATTGATGGTCATTTGGGTTGTTTCCACTTGGGAGCCATTGTAAATAGTGTTGTTATGACCATTCTTGTATATGTCTTTTGGGAGATAGATAGATAGATAGATAGATAGATAGATAGAGATAGATTTCATTTGTGTATAAATCCAGGAACAGAATTGCTGGGTCATAGGATATACTTATATTTATAAATACTGCCAAAGAGTTTTCCAAAATGCTTTTACCAATTTATTCTCCTATCATTTATGTATAAGAGGTCCACTTGTTCCACATCCTTGTCAACACTCGGCATTTTCCATCTTTTCATTTCAGCTGTGCTTGAATACAACTCACGGTGGATTATTTCCAGCTTTTTTTGAAGTATAGTTGACAATTAAGAATTGTATATGATATATGTATATTGTGAGATATTTATCACAATTAAACTAATGAACATATATATCACTTCACATAGCTACCATTTTTTTCTTTCTTTCTTCCTTTTTTTGGGGGGTGAGGGTGCCAACACTACCTTATGGTCCAATAATCAGTCCCACTTGGGAATAGATCCAAAGGAAATGAAATCAGGATCTTGAAGACAGAGCTACACTCCCATCTTAATTTTAGCATTATTTACAATAATGAAGATAAGGAAACAACCTCAGTATCTGTTGGTGGTTGATGGATAAAGAAAATATGGTATTAATAAATATACAGTGAGATATTATTCAGCTTTAAAAAGAAGAAAATCTTACCATTTGCAATATCACAGATGAAGCTGGTGGATATTAAGCTAAGAGAAATAAACCAAATGCAAAAAGACAACCCCCACTTAATCTTACTTAAATGTGGAACTTTGAATAGTTAAACTTGTAGAAGCAGAGAGTATAATTATGGTTATCAGGGGTTGGAAGGGGGAAATGGGATATTGCTCAAGAGGTATCAAGTTTTGGTTAGGTAAGATGAAAGGTTTGGAGAGCTGATGTACAACAATGTGACTGAAGTCAACAATATTTTGTTATATACTTGAAATTTACTAGAAGGGCAGATCTTAAGTGTCTTCACCAATTTTTTTAATGTTAGAATTACTATCTCACTTTATAGATGTAAAAACAAAGATTTATCAAAATTAAATCAAGTTTTGGTTAGGTAAGATGAATAGGTTTGGAGAGCTAATGTACAACAATGTGACTGAAGTCAACAATATTTTGTTATATACTTGAAATTTACTAGGAGGGCAGATCTTAAGTGTCTTCACCAATTTTTTTAATGTAAGAATTATTATTTCACTTTATAGATGAAAAAACAAAGATTTATCAAAATTAAATGGCATGTCCAAGATCATACAACTAAAGAAACGGAGTCAAAACTGTCATTCCATTCTGTCTTATCACACAATCTTTGCTGTTTCCTTGACTTGGAATATTTTGATTTAATTCAATAAGAATAAATCGAGTACTGAATATACTGGACTTCCTAATAAACATTGACAAGTAACATGGTTTTGTGAGCAAAACTCAGAATGTCTAGAATAGGAGAAAAACCATGATACAAGAGGCAGAGTGAATTAAATACTGCAAAAAAAAAAGTAATACTATGAGAAGCTAAATGAAGGAAAGTTCACGATTATGCATAATGACTGAGAAGAGCATTTGTCTTGGTCCTCTTGGATAGAGAAATAGAACAACCTAAGCAAAGTACAATTGATGATGGGAAGTGTGGGCATGTCAAGGAACTCATACGTGATAAACACATTATTGGCAGTGATAGTCAATCATGAAAAAAATATAACATTTTAACCGTCAAATACCCTAAAGGTCTCCTTATTCCTCATGGTATTTATGTTTAAAGGAGAAGGCCATTCAAATGGAGGTGGAAAGGGCTAAGGCTGATATAGTTAGGCCGCTGGGGAAGAAGGGCCTCATCCTGGGCAATGGCAGACCCTAAGACCGGGAGGGGAGAAACCAGAACAGTGCAGAGAGAAGAGTAAGGAAGAAACTGCATATGGGAGAGGGATCAAAGCAGAGTATGGGACTATGAGGTTGGGGATCAGAGAGAGGAACTGTACAGAGAGTAGATAAGAATCAGAGGAAATGGGGTGAGACTGGAAAGGATCCTGAATGGTTGCCCTGGGCTTAAGTGGTATTCCAATTTTCCTTGTCATCTGGATGGAAATGGGTGGGTCTTGTTACCTTTCTAGGACAAGGTAGGGTGAGAAGGTATTTGGAACATGAAAAAGAATTGGTCACATAATGACTTGTACAATGCTAGAACAAAAAAATTGTTGTTTTTCGTTGCAAATGCTGCTATGAAAGTGAGTTCTCAAAAGTAATTTTGGAACCCTATCAAAGGTTGTGTTCATATTCCACTGAAATCCAGGTCAGCTCAAGCTGAATAAACTTAACATTTGGGAAAGATATATTTTTAACTTATTTTTTTAAGATTTGGAAAGATTCTAGAGTAATAAGTGTGAAAAGTAAACAGCATTTCACATATCTACATACATGATGTACATGTGGAGATGTTTGTTTCATCAACAAACACTTCTACAAACATTGCTATGTACCTACAATGAACTGATTTCTTGGGATAAGAGATATAAACACAGTTCACGAGATGCAGTATAGCTACTGGTTAGTCTTTCAAAAAAAAATCTTCCTTATTCCACTTGTTATTTACTCTGCTTTCATTATATGCACTGGATTAATGTAGTCTAGGATTTTATCACCTTTGGCTCCAAGTCTGCTTGTCTCCATTACACACTAGATTTATTTTCGTTCTGAACACACCTCTTTTTAACCTCAGATCCTCTTCTGAATATATGTGATTACCCAGATGTTTGCCGAAAGCTTTAGATAATTTTTTTTTAAAGTATGTGTGTATGTGTAATTTGTTTTAGCTATAGTGGGAACAATCTATGTAGGACAAAACTTAACTTATAGCATAGGGTCCTGGATGCTGGAGCAGATACAAACTTCATGACAAAAACACAGAATTAATGTCTATTCACATGACTGATTGTACTTTTCTTGCTATAAGTAAAAACTTAAGAAGAATAATGATTTGGAATTTTTGTAAATACTAAAAGTTTACAACAGGCTTCCATGTCCTTCATCTTACTTTCCTTAAAATAACTCAATTTATAGTTGCAAATGTGAAATTCAAAGAAGTTTAATCACTTACTTAAAGTCCCACAGCTAGTAGGTATGGTTCCCAAAGCAAAACTGATTTTATTATTCTAAGTCTAGGACATTTCATTTCTCATTACATAAAAAGAGGGATTATAACAACTATATTGTAATTTTTTTAATGTTCACCTTCATATTTATATTGAAACTATGTAAGAAGTGTAAAGGTTGCACTTAGAATCATTATCCAAGTTTGTTCAGTGTTCATAAGGTTTTCTCACCATTTCCAGAAGGCTGTGCCCCACAGAAGTGCCTGCACTCAGCTTCTGACATTTTTTCCACCTGAAATGTTTTGCCCTGGGCAGGTATTAGTTGCCTCATTTCCAAATTCTGACTCTGCATAACCCCCTTGAAATGATGGTAAATGGGATACTTCACTTGACTTTTCATTTTGGATTAGGACCTGGGTGCTGTGTCTGGGCTCCACCAGCTCAGAAATTCAAGACCCAGTCCCTGCCTAATGCTATTCCTGGCTCATGTCCCTGCCTGATATCCTGGATTTTGCAGTTTTAAGAGCAGACTTTAAACAATTGTAAAACTCAAACAGAAACCTCAGCGTTCATTATTTACTAAATAAAAGTGTTATTTTTCTCATATATAAAAGACAATGTAGTAATTATCTTTGATGGAAGTGGGTTTTATGATGGCTAGTCTCAAACTGACAGCCTGGCATCATATGCAGGCTTGGTTATGCAGTAGAAAGCAATGTGTAGGTAGCATTGCAAAGGAATTGAACCAGCAGCCAGGAGCTCATGGTCTAGCCCAGTGCCTGGATCTCCCTGTAACTTCCTATGACTCTCAGAGCAGTTATGTCAGTATCACGGACTTCAGTTACTTTGTTGAGAGAGAGAGAGAGAGAGAGAGAGAGAGAGAGAGAGAGAATGCATGTACATGAACATGGATGGGGGAGAAGGAGAGAGAATCTTAAGCAGGCTCCATGCCCAGCATGGAGCTGGATGTGGGGCTCCTTCTCACCATCCTGAGATCATGACCTGAGCTGAAATCAAGAGTGTCTCACTTAACAGACTGAGCCACCTGGTGGGGGGGGGGGGGGGAGGGGGGGGGGGGGGGGTGGGGCTTCATTTACTTTGTTAAATAAAGTCACCAAATTTAACTATCACTAAGCAGATTTGTATCTATCTCTAAGTTTTCATGTCTGTAAAGTATATTTCTAAATAAATAGGTTGTGTCAATATATGATAATACGTGTACACAATTCCTTGTCCCATATATTTTCCTTTCTTATGTATAATTTATTCATGGAACTTTCAAGAGTCCCTTAGTATCTAGGGTTGACTAGTACTGAGCTAGGCCTAGAAATAAAACCTGTGAAATTATTTTGATTAGTCTGTTTTAAAAAATATATATACCTGGGGCGCCTGAGTGGCTCAGTCGGTTAAGCGTCTGCCTTCAGCTCAGGTCATGATCCCAGGGTCCTGGGATCATGCCCCACATCGGGCTTCCCGCTCAGCGGGGAACCTGCTTCTCCCTTTCCCTCAGCTGCTCCCCCTGCTTGTGCTCTGTCTCTCTTTCTCTCTCTCTGTCAAATAAATAAATAAAACTTTAATATATATATATACCTAGTAAAATCTATAGTAAATTTTAGCATTTTCTAAGTCTTTTAACACAGTCCTGGAAGAAAGCCAGAACTTCAAAGTATCTTATAAATTTAATCTGAATCACTTTGTTTCCTCTACATGGCCATGATTAAACTTTGTCCTAATTATATTGAGACAAGGTTATAGAAGGACCCTGTAGGCCCATCATTTACTTCTGTGTTGCCAGACAAGGAGTATACAATAGTTTTATTCTTTTCCCTCAGTTTCTCTAGTCACTTTGTTTCTCTGGTTCCTTCTTTTGTTTATTGAGATAAAATTCACATACCATAAAATTCATGTTTTAAAGTGTATGCTTCAGTGTTGTTTTTTTTTTTTTTTCACAAAGTTGCACAAACATCACTACCATCTAATCTCAGGATACTTTTATCTCTCCAAAAACAGCAGCCACTCCTTATTTATCTGACCCCCAGCTCTTGGCAACCACTAATCTATTTTTTGTTTCTGGATTTACCTATTCTGGATATTTCGTATAAAGGGAATCATACAACATATGGCTTCTTTCACTTAGCGTAATGTTTTTGAGGTTCATCCATGTTGTCACATGAATCAGTCCTCTGTTCTTTTTTGTGGCTGAATAATATTCCATTGTATGTATATGCCACATCCTGTTTATCCATGCATTCATTGATAGATGTATGAATTGTTTCCACATGATGAATAATGCTGCTATGGACATCTGTGGACCTGTTTCTGTGCAGGTATGAATTTCCATTTCTCCTAGGTACATACGTAGAAGTACAATGGCTGGCTCATATGGTAATTGTATGTTTAACTTTTTTGCAGAACCGCCAAACTGTTCTCCATGGCTGCTCATTATTTGCATTCCTACCAGCAATATATGAGGGTGACAGTTTCTTCATATCCTCACCAATACTTTTTATGATCCATCTTTTTTATTACAGCCTTCAGAACAGATATGAAGTGTATTGCATAGTCTTATTTTTCTGATTCTTAACCACGAGGTTTACTTAAAATTGAGAGTGTCCTATGGTATTATATTGTTATTATCAATATAGTATAGATAGATAATGTATATATTTATTATCAATATACAATAATAACATATATTCTATCTGTATTATATATATACACATATGTATATAATGTTCACAATCGCCTTTCCATCCCCCTTCCCATCACTTCAGTCTCATTTTCTTGCTCTATAATTTTAGAACCATTTAAAATCCAGAGAACCTCTTAAGCAGTGTCTTTTTATTACTGAAGGCCTTTTCCAACACCCATCGATGCATCACTGTAGCTTTCTGCAAATGAACCCAGGGGACTAGTCTGTGAGTATCATCTAGAAGGACATGGTTTCACCCAGCATTGGTCCCGCATATTCCTCAGTAACTTAACTGCAGGTGTAACTGCATTAAAGCATTGGGGCCTTACACTTAAAGGGTTACAAGGAAGAAATTTTTCCAGTACATTGTGAAGACAGCAGTGAATGTGTTTCACATGTAAGATTCTTATTTACATGTAGTTGAAGAAGATGCTATCACATTTGTTTTTCTTCTGCTTATCTTATAAGGGAAGGAATTTCTTCATTCCATGAAATATATTTTGTCCATTTGACATGTTAGGATATGATTTCATTGCATTGATTATAAAGTTTCATTGTAAGTCACTAAACAAGACTCAGGCAGAAAAAGTGATCTTGAGAGGGAGTGATTGTGAAGCATGAAATGTGAATTCTGGCATTGATGCAGGATTCTCTGTGTGTGTGTGCACGCGTGTGTGTGCATGTGTGTGTAACTTTGAATTAATCAGATAACCTTTTGGTTGTTTCACTTATCCAATGATGAGGTTGAAGTAGAGGATTTTTAAGGTTCCTTCTTGAATTAAAACTCTTATTCTATGTTTCATTGAAGATCACACAATGTAGTAGTAATATTTCTTCTACTACTTATCCCTGGGTATGTTGCCTGAAATTTTTTTTTTAAAGATTATATTTATTTATTTGACAGAGAAAGACACAGCGAGAGAGGGAACACAAGCAGGGGGAGTGGGAGAGGGAGAAGCAGACTCCCCGCCGAGCAGGGAGCCCGATGTGGGACTCGATCCAGGGACTCCAGGATCATGACCTGAGCCGAAGGCAGTCGCTTAACCAACTGAGCCACCCAGGCGCCCTGTTGCCTGAAATTTTTGTTCTCAAGTTTAAAAAATGTTACAAAGAGATTAAATGAAAAGTTACATTAAGCAAAGAAGTAGCATACTGGTGATTTTATGGAACAAACTTTGACTGCATAATAGATTTGTGTACATAGAAGGTAGTCCCTTCAAAAACATTGTGAGCCTGTGTATGCTGTGGTTGTGTTTGATTTTGATTCCCAGGGATACATTTTACATGATAAGGGCCGCTAAAATGTTCAGTAGTCAATCTCTTAAATTTACAAAATATTTTACTGGGATCAGACCTGCGTACAGCCTTGAATGATGTTAGCCCAATGAGTGATTCAAGCCTGACAGTTGTGTTCTGTGAAGTAAAGATTGTTTAGAAAGGAAATCTTGTTTCTTGATTTTGTATGATGAATCTTTGTGAGTGCCTCTAAAAATTATGTGCAATTGCCTGATTTGTTCTTAATACAGGACCTATATTTCAAGTACATTGCATTTAAGCATTTGCTAGTTCACTTTTAAATCCTTTCTCTCTTTTGTATCTTCTTTTCTTCTGCAGGATGTTTTCACTCCAGAATGCAAATTTAAGGAATCTGTATTTGAAAACTACTATGTGATTTATTCTTCCACACTGTACCGTCAACAAGAATCAGGCCGAGCATGGTTTCTGGGACTCAATAAAGAAGGTCAAATTATGAAGGGAAACAGAGTGAAGAAAACCAAGCCCTCATCACATTTTGTACCAAAACCCATTGAAGGTATGAAATGAACTTTTTTTTTTTAGACCCTGATTTCTGTGTGTTGATGCCAATTTTGCTCCTTGTCCCTTTCTCAGTGGAGTTTACTTAGAATGCAACAGATCAAAATAAAGTTTCAGAAAACATAGTACTACCTCTTCCTAAAAAAGAAAAAAAAAAATTCTATTACAAATACTTGGCACTTATTAAAAAAACTGCTTGAAATAGAAGCTAGAAAATTCCTGAAAGTAGAAAAATAGCGCTAGTTACCATTTAGAATGTAATTTCCTTCTCTGTTGAACACAATAATTTAATTCCTCAAGCTACACTCTTGAAAAGCCAATCATGCTATTATAGTGCTTTAGAGTTTGCAAAAAGCCTTTAGAGATATGTTTATATCTATATATGTTTATATATGCTAATCTATACATCTTTGTGAACAAATCTAACAATATGGTGTATTAATTTTTCTTTGTATTTTCTAAGGAAAGAAAATAGTATGCTATTTACTGTGATCAGTAAATATTTACAGTATTCAATTTTATCCTCAGTAGAGCCTGTAACCTCCCCTCTCATGATCATTTAATACAGTGTTCACTTATTTAAAATTGACTGGTGGAATAAATAATTTTATGCTAAGGAAACCCATTTTGGGCGACTTGTTGCTTGTGGAAGATGGGACTATACTATTGGGGTAGCTACTTTTGCTGTATTCATTCAAGCTTTTTAAGACTGGCTAAAAAATAGCAGTAACCTAGACATTTACCAATAACCTTCGTTTCTGAAAGTCACATTATTATCACTTAAAGCATTAGTTCAGCCTCCTTGTCTGTGAAAATGAGGAGACTGAGGCAGTGCATTACAATTCTGTAACAGAGCCAGGCTTTCTGTCCCCTAAATACCCACAAGGCATGGTCAGGTAAACCAGCGTAACATCATAGCCCCTGCGGCACCATACCTATGATTGTAATCGTCAACAAACATTTGTTCAGTCAACACTGTGTTGGAAGCACTGGAGGGAAATGTGACATTCGAAGCTCCTGATCCCTCTCAAAACTCCCCTCACACCCTGTGCTTTTGACCACACAAAGCAGAACTTTCCTTCTTGTAATCTATTTTCACAGTTTGGGGACACGTGTAGTTCTTTGGCCCTCCTCTCTCCATAATGTCCATCCACTCACATGCCTGCAAATGCCTATTAGTCTTCATAAAGGACAAATGCAAGAGTCACTGCTTCTGTGGGGGCCTGACTCTCTTCAAGTAGAATTAAATATTCTGCCACTTTATCATTGTATACAATCCTCTCCCCTAGAACTGATCACATTGTATTAAATTTACCTGTTGGCCACACTGTCTCCTCTTATCCATGGTTTGATCATTGTTTGAATGTGCAGAACAAATTTTTTTCCTCATATATCTTTGTTGCTTGTATAATATCTTGCATATCATAGAGAGACATTTAATAATCTGTCATCAATTGAGTGAACACACGAATGAACGAATGAATAGGTAAGTATGAAGACAAAGAAGAATTATATATGCTCCAGATAACCTTATAATATTCTTGGAGATATGAGATACGTGTATTAATGGCAATAGTATAATGTAAAAAGTGATGTATTACATGTTGCTGGAAATGATATTGGGATTTAGGGAAAGAGCAATCACTTCCACCAAAAAAAAAAAAAAAAGATATTGAAAAGTTGATTATTTAAATGTAATTTCAAGGCTAGGCCAGGTTCAGACCATTAGAGGTGAGAAGTAGAGATCAAGCAGACAAAAACACTCAGGTACAGTGTGAATAAACTATTAAAACTTTTGCATCATTTTTTATTGGAACATAATTAACATATATGTTATACATGTATATAGCATACATATTCTATTCATTTCGGCTGTACAATATAACAATTCAACAATTCTATACATTTCTCAGTGCTCAACAGGATAAATGTACTCTTAATACCCTTTATCTATTTCACCCATCCCCCTACCCACATTCCCTCTGCTGCATCATTTTTATTTGTGCATTTATATAGATTCTGTTGTTGTTGAAACAAAAGTAGCACATGTTCATTAACAATTTTTGGAGAATTCAGGAAAGTGTAAAGGAAAGGAAAAATCCACGTGTGTTATTTGCTCTTTTCATGGAAATGCTTTTCATACCAACCCCCCCCCAAAAGAAAAAACACACCTATAACTTACCCTCCTATTTATGACTGCTGTCTGCACTAGTCAAGCTTCTTGAGACTGTGTGACCATGTACACATTTCCAAGAGTAATGGATTCAGTGACTACATTCCTAGTCCCAGAGCTGCCTAAATTCTATAGTTATTGCTGCATTTCAGTACAAATGTTGGAAGAGACAACTAGACATTCCTAATTGTTTACTTTAGAATTAGATTTGGCTATGTACAATACAAAACCCATGTTAAGAGCCGCTTAATCATACAGAGGTTTATTCTCACCAACCAAATCAAGAAACCTGCCGTCCAGGGCCAGTTCTGTGGCTTCCCAGTTGTTAGGGACCTCAGTTATGTCCATCTGAGTGCCACTCTCCCTAGTGTGTTGTACGAGTGCACCCTGCACTATCACACAACCACACAATGGACCTGGTTCTACTCTTGCCCCCATGATCCAACCAGCGTCCTCATTCCAGCCAGACAGAAGAAGAAGGGATGAGAAAGGCAGAGGCAAAACCCTGTGCCAGCGTTCTCTTCTAGAAGGTCCCCATTAGCTGCCATATGATACTTAAATCCCACTGACTGCAACCCAGTCAAGTGGTCTCACTTATGTGCAGGGAAGCCTAAGAATGTACTATTTCTTCTGGATGGCTACATGCCAAATAAGTGTTCAGTTATCTTGAGAGAATAGCAGGATGGGACTGGGACAGTAAGAGCCTCTGCTTCAACCTGCCATCATCTTAACATCTTTAACTTTAGAATAGCCCTGATTTCCTAATTTGTCTCTTTATATGGCAGGAATGAAAGCTTAGGTGTTGGAGTGTATGGAATATGATAAGAATCACTTCCAAAAATGAAAACAAGAATGCAATTGTTTCAGAACAAAGACCTTTTAATTCCCTAGAACCGTCTTTGCCTTTTGTCTTAGAGAGCAAGTTTCACTTTTTTTTTTTTTTTAACAAATTAGCTAACACTTCTATAAATGCTTCCTCTGTACATGTATTGTGCTAAACATGTCTCAGTTATCCCCTTTTTTTCATTCCATTTCTATGAAGTGGATCCTAGTATTATCCCCATTTGACAAATGTAGAAAATGAAGCACAGAGACGTTGAGTAATTTTTCTCATATCAAGCACTTGTAAGTGTCAGAGGCAGAATCCAAGCCAAGGCATTCTGACTCAAGCAAGCACATGCTTAATCTCTGTGAAGATGAATGAAACTGCTTACAGTCTGAAGTCTGAAATGTAACCTCAACATAGTATAATAAGACCCTAGCAAATGCTTTTGAATAAATGTCTCCTATATGCTTCCCTCCTTTTTAAATCTAGAATATACTTCCTCACTCCTTAGAAATAAAAGCCTTTTAGATTCATGGAGACCTTCATGTTCTTTTTTTTTTTTTTTAAAGATTTTATTTATTTATTTGACAGAGAGAGCGAGGGAGCACAAGCAGGGGAGCAGGAGAGGGAAAGGGAGAAGCAGGCTCCCCGCCAAGCAGGGAGCCCAATGCGGGGCTTGATCCCAGGACCCTGAGATCATGACCTGAGCCGAAGGCAGACGCTTAACCATCTGAGCCACCCAGGCGCCCCAAGACCTTCATGTTCTTATATTGTAACAGACCCATGAAATGCCTCAGTTCTCCCACACCTTGTTTTACTTTGATATCATTATTATAATGCAAAAATATGAACAAATTCCCAGTAATTCTCCATGCAGCTATGCTTTATGTTATCAAATGATGTAATTATATAATTACCATTAGTATCCAAGATATGTGCACTTGAGGTTTTGTTAGACATTATTCTACTATGCAGCGAGAACTTCTCTCTCCTCACTAGGATCCCCAAACTATTTGTGCTACCACTACTATTACTACTATTACTAGTCTTACTGCATTTATATACAGTTTACTGTTTACTAGGCAGGTCGCATATGTTCATTAAAGGTCACAACAGCCTTATGTTATTACCCTCATCTTATAGATGAAGAGACCAATATTTCAAATAAGTAAGTAAGTATGCCCTGGCCAATCACAGGGCTAGATAAATACAGAACTGGGATTGCAATCTAGGAAGCCTACTGCCAAAGCCTATATACCTACCTCCTACACTATATTGCCCTTTAATCCGAAGTAAGCCTATGGATATGCTAATAATTAGAAACGTCAGTGATAGGAAAGCAGAAATGTTATACCATGAAACACCTTGAATAGTAAGCTAGCTCTAAACCATATGGAGACGCTATACATGATATGACAAGATAAATTCATAGTGGTACATAATCAGATAGGATAGTTATGAGAATGCCATGTTAAAACTAAGCAAGAAAGGATAAAGAATATATCACTTCTTTTTTGACAAATGTTAACAGGCTTCATTTCCTACTCTGCAAAAGAAAAATTTGGAGCAGATGATTCCTAAAGTTCTTTGACAATGACATTCTGTGCATTCTTTATAATCACTTTATTGTAAAACCATGTTTCTTCATGGAGCCTAGCTTAGGATTTATAAATAAAATGATTCTAAACACATATCCTTTATTGAATTATTGAATGAATAAAGTTCAGTTTTATGAGCTACTCCCATAATGGGTGATTTGTAACTTTTTTTTAGAAGGAGTAGGATGAGGGGCGCCTGGGTGGCTCAGTCGTTAAGTGTCTGCCTTCGGCTCAGGTCATGATCCCAAGGTCCTGGGATCGAGCCCCACCTCGGGCTCCCTGCTCGGCAGGAAGCCTGCTTCTCCCTCTCCCACTCCCCCTTGCTTATGTTCCCTCTCTCACTGTGTCTCTCTGTCAAATAAATTAAATCTTAAAAAAATAAAGGAGTAGGATGAAAAACATTCTAGCCATAACTCATTGTAAAGGAAGTTTTTGGTAATATTTTTTTTCCATAGGACAATTATAAAGCGCATAACTAGAATTCACTTTCAGAAAAGAAAAAATGACAGCTTTATAAGAGGTTAACCATATTGCTGGCTAACTGGAAAGGTTGTCAGTTATCTTTAGTTTTTTTTTTTAAAGATTTTATTTATTTATTTGCGAGAGAGAGAATGAGAGACAGAGAGCATGAGAGGGAGGAGGGTCAGAGGGAGAAGCAGACTCCCCGCCGAGCAGGGAGCCCGATGCGGGACTCGATCCGGGGACTCCAGGATCATGACCTGAGCCGAAGGCAGTCGCTTAACCAACTGAGCCACCCAGGCGCCCTTATCTTTAGTTTTTAAAGGAATTTTTATAAACCTGTAAACCCACCACTGTATGGTTACCAACAGAGTCCAGTACGGACTGTGGACTGTAAATGTCCCCCCTCCTTGGGGAAGGAAATTGACCATTTACAGAGCGAAAGCCAGAGAAGGTTTGTTTTGTTTTGCAAATAGCTCTGCCTTTTCCCCACTCCTGATGATGATATCCTTTTGAATGTCAGGATTCCCAAAATTAAATTCTGCCAGTCCCAGGATCTTTAAGTCCTGCACTGATTAGATGACAATAATTACCCACCAGCCCCTTTCCCATCACGGTCTCACTTTCTATCCTGGGGTTAGAACACAGGTGGTGTTAATGAAGGGTTGCAAGGGCATCTATTCAGACAGATGGATGGACATGATATTTAAACCCATTACTATGTACACTTGCATGTCAACCTTTACTTACATGGGTCCCCTCCCCTGGAATTTAAGACAATGGAACAGGCTTCATGATTCCCAGTTTTGCCCTTTCAGAGCATTGTTCACACCACAGATAAGTAACTCCCCCAGATTTAAATTGTCTTGGTGGTAACCTCCCCCTTTAGCTTTAGATACAGCAGCCAAATAGTTTTTGACAAAGAACAAGATACAGGCTCCTCCTTTTCTCCTCCCTCCTCCAAGAAGCTCATTACTCAGCTCCTGCAGGTGGTTGGGTATTCAGAATCTGGTTCCTTCCTCCTGAAAAGAATGTGTGCACTTTTCAAAGATTTAAGCTTCAAGAACTTAATCCTGGAGGGAGAAATATGTTTGTACAGTAAAAGTAGTAAATAGTAAATATCAATTGAGAGTCATTGCTACAGAAATATTAAACTCTAAATAAAGGAACATTTGCTAATTTCCACCAATATATTTTCCAGTGGGGAGACAAGACACACACACACACACGTATAAATTATCCATTTTTCCTGTTGTAACTGTTGATTTAAGCTAATAGAATCTGATTTAAGTACCAGCAGTGTAACGTAGAGCAGTGTTTACCAAACATCAGTATCCCAACCATCTGTAGTTACAAATTCTCAGGCCGGATCTCCAGAGTGGTCTGGTTTTATTGTCCAAGTGATTATTATGGCAACCAGGATCAAGACTTAGTGTTCTAAATTGAATTTGATGATTCTAGGCTCATTTTGATCAAGTCTGGCCATAGGCAATTACTTAAATTTATTCAGATTATTGTGATCAATATATTGGACTATGCCTAATCTAACATAGAGTAAATTGTCACTCTGACACCATGGAATTGAATATACTAAACATGTTACATTTTGTCATTTCCTACTGCTATTAAGATGGCTGTATTCTAGTGCTGAGTTAAATTATTATATGGAGTAAGTTAGAGCTAACACCAATCATTGCACTAAATTGACATTGAGAAAAAGTAACCTAATACAAATCAATTAATCAAATATAAATAAGTGTCTAGTCCTAATAAACATTTTGCCAATGACTTGCTAAGTAATTTTGAGAAAATAATTTACCCTCTTCAAACCTCAATAATCTCTGAAGATGAAGTTGATTATAAATGCCATCTGTTTCATAGGAATAATATGAAGATAAGACACTGAAAGAAAGTTGGATATCCCAAATCTAATAGATCAATCCAAAGCACATTTTTCATTTTCCCTTGGAAATTGGACATTGTGTTATTGGGTTATGTACCGGAGAAATGCTGTGAGGTGTGGTATTCACTAAGGGATTAGAGACAATGTAAATCGAAATTTGGAGGGAAAATAATCTCTTCAAAAACCATACAATAAGATACCAAAGAACTGAACAAATCAAGAGTCCTAATGTTTTAGAGCTCTAAATGGGAGGATAATAATGGCAAGTTGATATTGATATTTTTATTTCAAATGACTGGAAAGAAAATAAATGGTTTGTTTCCCAGAATCCTCTTTTGGACCCAACCGTACGGAAAGACAAAAACAGAGCAAAAAAAATACCTATCGCTGATGCCCCTGATTGTTTTAATTATAGCAAATAGCTGCAATTCTCTCTCTCTCTCTCTCTCTCCATCTTTTGAGTTTTGAATCTCTGCCAGACTGTGACACCTTCTTCCCCCCAAACCAGTGTAACTCATTCAAAGCAGCATTTTCCTGGCTTTGAATTTAGTCTTTAATAAAACCCTCCTACCTCTCCCTGCCACATCCTTCTTTCATATCTACCTCTCTCCTGCACACAAATATTGCTTCTGATCTCCTTCTAAATGGAGATATAGATCTTTGTGTTCACAATGTCTCTTAACTCTTTATAATAAATATTTACAGCATACCGGGTGCATTCCTTTGGCAGTACATTGCTTATGACCCAGCACTTAAAATTCTTCTACAGTTCCAAAGGGATTCCATGGGACATTAATTAAGGTGTGAAATTGCTTCATGTTAATTGCTCACACCCTTCCATGATCTGCGATTAAGACAATTAAATATCTTTAATGGTACATTAACTAACAGAGCAATCTAACCTTTCCACTTCTTAGAAATTACAGCGGGCCAAGGAAAATTCAATTAAATTGGTAGTAATAAAAAGATTATTCATATTTCATTCTTCTTTGATGGAAACTGATATAGGATGGGGGTTCTTTATAGAGTGCCATTTATGAACTTTATCAGAAATTGGAGTTACATTGCCTCCATTTGGAAAACAGAATTTGTCAGCAACAACTACATTTGCCCTCCACACAGGTTTTCCAATCTCCCTCACAGAGCAATACTGACAATCAAAGATTCACACCTAGTTCTCCCCATAATTATAAGAACACTCACTTTTTAAATGATTTGCAGGAATCTAGAAATAATATAAGTAATGATTAGTAACAACGGTATTGCTTTATATGCCATTTGTGTGGCTCGTTATTGTTAACCTGCTTTCCTCCCCAGAGTATCATTTGATAGTCACTAACACTTCGGGAATGTGCAGTTTAAGATTATCATCCCAATTTTAAACATGAGGAAACTGAGTTTAAGAGAAATTAAATAACTCACCCAGGTCCATATAGTTAGAAAGAGGTAAAACTATGACCAGAGCTGTTATCTCTATCAAAGACTGTCAGGGGATCCAATAAGCTCCTGGAGGATTGACCAATGGGTCTATAACATAGTCAATAGTGACTTGACAAGAGTAATTTCAGGAGTATAGCAGGGAATAAATCTAATTGGAATGGTTTCAAGTTATCACAGGAGGTAAAGAAAAGAAGAAAGTAATATGAAATCACACTTTTGAGGAGTTATGCTATAAAAGAGGGATAGAGAAATGGGGAGTTAGCTGGAGAGAAACATGGTAGTTACATAGTGTGACTGCTTGTTTGTTTAAAGCTATTACAGCTTATTTATAGACTGATGGGAACAACTGGGGAGAAGAAAGATTTGGCATTACAGGAGAGATGGTTACTAAAGAACACTGACCAAAGGGGGTGGGATCATACACGGAAGTGGCAAGTGGAGGGCAAGATTTAGACAGGCATGGGAAGAATTCAAGCACCAGAACACATGTGAGCAGATGTAGGCAGGTGGGTCATTTTCATAGTGGAAATATGAAAACTTTCTCTTCTGTTGCTCTTTTCTAAGTGAAATACAAAGCAAGGTGGTTTACACTGATTAAAAAAAAAGAAGGAAGGGAAGAAAGGAGGAAAACGGAGGAGAGAGAAGAGGGAGGAGAGAAAGACAAGACAAGAAAAGAAAGAAGACAGGCCTATAACCTGAGTCTGAGGAGGGTTTGAGGAGAAAGGAGAAGGTATGGAATGGCCCCTTAGGAAGAATGGGAGAGAAAACTGGCAAGACAAATGTAGGAGCGTTCCAGGAAGTGCTGAGGACACCCATGAGGTTTGGGATGAAGGTTTCAACTTGAGACCAGTCAGCAAAGTTTTATGCAGTTTGTTTGTTTGTTTGTTTTTTCCAGACACATTAAACTCTTTGACTATGAGCTTTGAGCAGAAACCCTAGAGTTAATCACACATGAATTTTCATGCTGATTCTGCCCTGTAGTGCCCTGCACTAATTCTAACAAACTACATTAGTTTCCTTCGTTGCAACAGGGACCAATAAAAGGATCGTTTGGATCATTTAAAATAACCATAATGTATATAAAGTGCAGATATATAGTAAGTGCTCAATTAATATCAGCTATGATTATGAGGACATTGACTGCTTAGGAGGCGAGTACCCACTGGATGGTATGTGCACCTGGTTTATTACAGTTGTCTGATTCCACTTTTTTTCATACTTTTAAGAAAGGCATTATTTTGGTTTGTTTTCCAAGAGAAGTTTATAACTAAAATAAGTGTGATTATTGAATGCGCAAAGTTGCAAACAGGTTTTCTGAGCTAGTATAATGGCAAAGAATACTTGCATCTTCTGATAACTGCATTTGCAACAAAGGTACCAGCAAAAAGAATATAATAGAAAAATAGTAGCTGGAAGCCTGTCCTGGAAAGACCTATACCTAATCTTACAAAGAGAAGATGTGTTTTATTTTTGACAAGATTTCAATGCTTAGTGGTATATATTAGGTCTCTCTCTTTTCTAATGACACAATCTTGTATGTAATAAATAAAGCAAAAAATAAATAGAGCAAATACCATATATTATTCTAAAGTTTGTATCTTATGGTCTTGTTAAGACCAAGTGTAGCATTTTATTTGTGATATCAGAACTGCAGGGCTTTCTACAGAAATATAGCCAGTGCATCTCAGGCGGCTGTGAAAATGACAGCCTTCTAGGCCAAGTCACATTGTGACTAGTGTCTCTCATACAGGTGTGTTCTGCTCACATTAAAGGGTTGAACTGGGGATTTCTAGTGAATGCTAGGTCTTAAAGTAATACATGATGTAGGCTATGTTATAAGAAACTTTTGTGTGTCCTTGTGTCTGCACATGAGGAAGAATATTCTCTCATCAAATCTCTCTACCTCATTTTTACTCTGAAAGCTGCAGTGAATTCGTTCTGTTCCAATGTACTATGGATCAAGAAAAGTCAAAACATGAATAAAAGGAAACATCCAGAAGAAGGAGAAGAGAAGGGGGGGTGGGTGGCGAGAAGGGGAAAAAGAGAAATAAATTGAAACAAATACCAAAATAGAGGAAAATAGAAAACTGATTTGAAGAAAGAGTACTAAAGAACCAAACAGAAATGCTTCCCTTTTCAGAACATTGTCCCTTTTACCATTTATCCAAAACCATTATGATCCCACATGTCTTAGAGGAATAATGGTATTTATATCCAAAACATTCTATGGGATAAAAAAGAGCAAGTATTTTTTTTCTTTTTTCTTTTTTCTTTTCTTTTTTTTTTTTTTTGTGCTTTAAAGAAGAAAGAGGGCAAGGAATGTGATCAAGAACCACCCAGAAGTGTCAGGTGAAAGAGCAGCAATGTTGTTAATCAGGCATTGTATCATTAGGACACTGAACATTTTTGATATTTAGTTACTGAAACTTTGTTGGGAAAATAGTGTAAAGTGAAATCAGAAAGAAACACAATTGGAAATCGGTTCCATGCCAAGTGGTAGCCATTAAATCATGTCCCCTGAAAATAAAATCTGTATCACAAGAGTAGTCCCCAGGGTCTCAGATGAAACATGGTGAGATTGTAACATCACAAATTGCCTAAATCCAGGAACTTGTTTCCAATTGTTAAATGGGCAGTGGCACTGAATGTGAGTTTCTGAGAAAGGTGATTGGGGAGCTGGGAGAACAAGAAATACAGGGAGTTAGATTTTTTGTTTGTTTGTTTGTTTCACTTTATTCCCAGTCTGAAAATTACTCCTCATCAAAAGAACTAGAATATCAAACTGCTGTCCTAGCTGAAGTGGGAGAAATGCATACAACAGAAGACATAGGAAGAAAATACTCAAGAACAAAGAGATTTTTTTTTTTAATGTAGAGCCTCCTAGAGCAAAATAAATTCTATTCCTAATGAAATAATAGCTTATTGTATAGAAAGTGATGGTTAAACCCCCCCCCCGCGCCTTAAAAATCATGTACTTTGAAGTAATGCAAATTAAGAGATCAGAGGTCATTGCAATTACTAATAAGGACCTGATTATCAGGAAGAGAAAAACTTAATCTTCCATAGTATGGGGCTGATTTGAGAAGCACGATTGGGAGCTGTAAAATTTATATAACTATTTGGAGTTCAGAACCTAGGCAGTTTCCTAGGCATGCTTCTTAACTGTTTCCCACAATTGCTTAGTGTATGTTTGGAAATTAATGCCAGAACTCCAAAGTCTAGTACTAGTAGCTGTATAAAATTATGATTAATTTTCACTGTAAAGTATATGGATGCTCATATATGGGATTAGTAATTCTTGATTTATCATTTGTTGTTTGTTTAGTCTTCTTCAGTGCTACATTAAGCTCCCCACAAAACAAAAGGATAACTCTTCTCAACATGTTAGTTAGCTTGACCAAGTGAACCCCACCTTTCAGTTGTAGTCAAAATTATGGTACTTGGAGTATATCAGATATTGTATATATTAGAAAAGCAGCAGATTTCACAATAATGGTGCCTCAGCTAGGTCTGTGTCTAAAAAATTACAATTGTGTTTGCAAAATTTCAGAACTCATGAAAGTTTCAGATGCTGCCAACCATTTGTTACAGGATCCATGCTGTGAGATTTAGTTTGACTGATTCTTCCTACTAATCTGACTGGCTATATTCATGTCATGCAAACATAGTTAGACATTTTTCTAGATAACAAGATTGAATAAATAGATTTCCCCTATACACTCATGCACTTGATGAACATATTTTTTAACTCTTCGTTCCCTATCAAATTGAGGCTGATAGACATCAGGATCATGGTTGAAAACATCCAGCTTGGAACTCAGGAGGTCTGACACGAGTTAGCCCTGCTAGGCTTATTCTTCCTTATTTCTCTATTTTACCCCATTCTTCAACCAGTCCCTGTATTTCTTACATAACTTACACTTCATTTCTTCACTCTTTTTCAGTAGCCTATCTATCTGTCTAAATCCTCTGCCTCCTTCAAGGCTAAATCAGCATCAAAGAACTGTTGTTCTGTACTCATTTCCATTCATGTCTCTACTCTTCCTCTGAACACCCTGTGATTTGTGTGCACGTCTGTGCTCTCCTTCTTAGCCTTGAGCTCTGTGAGGGCAGGAATCAAGTGGTCATCTCTCACAGTTGCTATGGAATCTAGCAGAGTGTCTGGAATAAATTAAATGTGCACCTTTTTATAGAATCAATGACCAAATCAATGCTTGTACCAATTCAGCTTTGGATATTAGTTCACAAAAGAGTAATTGAAATTGGAGGAGAGAAAAGAACATGAAAAGTCCAATTTAGGATGAAAGTGGTGCAACATTAGTTAAGCCAAGTCAAAAGGGCCAATAAATGTTTTGTGAACCAGTTCCATCCTCCCAAAGGTATCCAAGATACTCTACGTCTCCCTAGTCTATGTATGAGCATCAGGACCAGTCAGGTCAGAAAATTTTCTCCACTGTCCTCCCATCGTTCAGTAATTTATAGCTTTAGCTCCAGTCAGGACACTTCTCTTCCAGACAGCAACAAACTCTTCTAAGATGAACTGTCTAATAGAAATATCATATGAGCTACACATGTAATTTAAATTGTTCTGGTAGTCACATTTAAAAAATAAAAGCAAACATGACATAAATTTTGTTTGTATTTTTTTTTTTACATTTCATTTATTTATTTGACAGAGAGAGAGAGACAGCGAGAGAGGGAGCACAAGCAGGGGGAGTGGGAGAGGGAGAAGCAGGCCCCCCGCTGAACAGGGAGCCCGACGTGGGGCCCGATCCCAGGACCCAGCGATCAGGACCCGAGCAGAAGGCAGACGGTTAACGACTGAGCCACCCAGGCGCCCCATGACATAAATTTTAATAATCTTTTCAGCCCAATATATCCAAAACGTTATCTATTTAATATGTAACCAGTCAATACATTACTTGTGAGATATTTAGTGTTTTATAATTACAGCACATCTGAAATAGGACCAAGCACATTTTAAGTGCTCTGTGATCACATAGGCAAAATGGATATTATATTAGGCAGTGCATTCCTAGGATATTCTCATCAGATTTTCCTATCCTCTTACCAACTCCATACCCCCTCAGTTATATCTCAATTCTCTCCATCTTACTATAGTACTAAGACTAATATTTTTTACTATTAGGGAATTGTTGGCTCTTCCCATGCAAATAAGACATTTCAGGCTTTAATAATCATTTCTTTGTTTGCAGCTTACACTCAGTATTTGTGTGTCTGTGATATTTTTTTAAAAGTGTAATTATTAATTATGCTGTGTAAAATATACACAACATAAAATTTAACATTTTAACCACTGTAAGTGTACATTTCAGTGCCATTAAGTACATTCACATTGTACTTGTACACATTGTACCATTCTCCCTTCCCCCAGCCCCGGGAAACCGTTTTGCTTTCTGTATCTATGAATTTGACTACTTTAGGTATTCCACATAAATGGAATCGTAAAATATTTGTACTTTTGTGTCTAGCTTATTTCACTTAGCCTCATGTCCTCAAGGTTCATTCATGCTTGTGTCAGAAGTTCCTTACTTTTTTAAGGCTGAACAATATTGCATTATATTATATACCACATTTTGTTTATCATTCATCCCTTGAAAGACATTTTGGCCACCCCCACATTTTGACTACCCCCACATTTTGACTATTGTAAATAATGCTGCTCTGAACATGGGTATACAAATATCTGTTCACATCCCTGCTTTCATTTATTCTGGGTATATATCTAGAGGTGGAATTTCTGGATCATATAATAATTCTGTTTAATTTTTTGAGGAATCCCCGTATCATTTTCCACAGTGGCCATATATTTTATGTCTCCACCAGCAACTACGATGTTTTCAATTTCTCCACACACTCTCCATCACTTGTTACTTTGTTTTTGTTTTTTTGTTTTCCTTTTTAAAAATAACCATCCTGCATTTGTTTTTATTACCATTTTTCGGATGACATTAGGAATATTTAGTAGCGGTAAGGCCAACTTGGATCTCAATTAATAGATCTAATTTAAACATTGTCTGTTATAAGACAATCATTTGTTCCATTTTTTGATGAATTGCTCTTCTGCTTTTTTTTTTTTTTTTAAGATTTTATTTATTTGACAGAGACACAGCGAGAGAGGGAACATAAGCAGGGGGAGTGGGAGAGGGAGAAGCAGGCCTCCCGCAGAGAAGGGGGTGCAGGGAAGGGGCACAGAGAAAGGGGCGCAGAGAAGGGGGCCCGATGGGGCCTCGATCCCAGGACCCTGGGATCGAGCCCCGCCACATTGGGCTCCCAGCTCAGCGGGGAGTCTGCCTCTCTCTCTCCCTTGGCCCTCCCTCCCCACTTGTGCTCTCCCTCTCTCAAATAAATAAAATCTTAAAAAAAAATGTCTTTGAAAACTCTGAAACAATAGATTTATTTAAGGGATCAAAAGTTTATTTATGGGATTACCATTGTGGTTATTTGTACATCAAAGTGATTGGGTTTTACATTTTGGACATACAATGCACTTTGTAGAACATTTATACCTTCTGTTTTCTTCTTGTATTTTGTGTCATCATTTTATTGTGTATCATTTAGAACAGCACAGGTACGGAGTATTAATACAACTATCAAAGGAAGTTATATTATGGAAGAGAAATGTTTTGTCCTTTCTTTGATTTCTAATTGTATATGCTCTTTAATTACTTTTTCATTTTAAAATTTGATTGATATTTTTACCCCTTGATTTGTCAGCTTGAGTTTAGGCAGTAATACTGACATCCTAGAGCCTATAAAAAATGAAAATTAAAGCCCAAGAAATCAGTCTGTTTGTTTGACAAAGTTTTTGCTCTCTTTGTTAATATTTGCATGCAATTCCTAGATTGAAGTTTGCTTTCTTTAAAGAAACAGTTCTTTCTGTTAACAGAAATACAGAAATTCAAATACTTGATTTATTGGGGGGGGGTTAGTGAACTAGGAAACCTACTTATTACTCTTCATTTTCCAACTAAGATATATGAACTACTCTTTTCAAAACCTGGAATTTTATTACTCCATTTAATGGAAATATCTGAAAGTTAGTAATTGAGTAGTCCTAGAGGAGAGCAAATTGTACACTCTGTTATGGTACTAATGAGTTTTGTTCTTTTTGAAACACTGAAAATGTTCAGATGCCAATTTAAAAACCTCCTTTAGGTACTTGATATCAGGATGGAGATCAGGGTTAAGTTATTGGAAAAGTTACCTGCAGCGGTAATTATAATGGCAACATTTTGCATTGTCACAACTGAAGTATTTTATGTATGAGTGAGAAATAGCAAAAAAAAAAAAAAAAGTTAAAAGCAAATGCCCTGGGAAGAATCTATGACATAAGGAAACTAAAAAATAAGTAGTAAAATAAGAAATTCAACTATAAAATTTAAAAATATATATATTCTTTAATTTAAATTGGAAAGTAACATCCTGCAAGTATCTCTAAGTTGGAGTTTAAGAAATTTGCAGGTCAAAATCTATTATATATATACATATACTTAAGATTTTATTTATTTATTTATTCAGAGAGAGAGCACACATGAGCTGGGGGAGGGGCAGAGGGAGAAGGGAGAGAGAATCTCAAGCAGACTCTTACCTCTCAGCTGGGAGCCCAGTGCGGGGCTCAATACCAAGACCCTGAGATCATGACTTGAGCTGAAATCAAGAGTCAAATGCTTAACCAATTGAGCCACCCAGGAGCCGCCTCATATATATATATATAAAATTTTTTTAAGATTATTTTTGTCATTCTTTGAGACTCTGATATAGCAGTTTGTAGTCAGGCCTAGGGATGTATTGGTTTTCACAGCTGACTAGGTGGCAGAGTAGGGAAAACTGTTTTATGGTATCACATGAATAACTTTCTAATAGAATCACTTCATTACTTCTGAGTTCCCTTGTGCACTTACCAGTTATAAATAAATAGCTATATTTTACACATACAAATGTATGGTTTAATTTTGTTGATTTTGACACTTTGCCCATAACAGAAATATAGGTAAGAGACATTAGACTTGAGAAATTTCAAGATTTCCTAGGATCTTCCATAAGCATTCTCTGTCGAAAGCAGAAACTTAAATTATCTACTGGCATCATCTGAAAATTACAACATCAATTCTTTCTGAACTCATTTCCTCTGTACAACTTTGCTACTGAGGCCAAAGGTCCTTTGAGATATGGGAGGAGCCATTTAGTGCAATAATTGAAATACCTTAAGATTTCATTTAAAATATATATGTAAAAGATGAAATAAAATAAAAATAAATGAATATGTGTAATAATTTTGCACAATATACTTAGCAACCATAGTTTGTATATATATTTTGTACTACCCAAAGTGTGGTTCCATTTGCCAAGATCAGCAAGATCTTACTAAAAATGTAGAATCTCAACTCCACAAAAACTTATGTATTAAAATCTGCATTTTAACAATATCCCTGCATGATTCGAAAGCACATTAACGTTTAAGAAGCTCTACCACTGAGATGTTGGGGGAAAAAAAAACCCTGCCTCCTCATCACTGAACTAGTCTAAAGAGAATATTTCTTGTATCTTAACTTTCTTAATCTAGTTTTGAATTTAGAATACCTTTAGCCCCCCCCAAATTATCACTTTTTTCTCTGCAATCCGTTATTCAAACTTCTCATGAAGAGATCAACTCCTTCATTTTCTTAAACATCTTTGGATGCTTACTATCTGCCAGACATTTAATCCTCATAAAAATTTAGTTTTTTAGCTATGAGAGTGTGTCCAGTTTGACAGAGTTAGTGAGTGGCTGAGTGAGGATGTCAACCCAGGCAGTGTGGCTTCCAAGTTGGTGCTCTTAACCACCACATGACATCTATTTGGCCATAGCCATGCTCAGGTTTCCTGCACCAGGCAAAGCCCAAGTGAGGAAGCTATTTGATTAGAAATAGCATTCAGATTACTAAAGCACTGCAGTGATGGTTCAATAGATGGAAGTACTTAACTATTTTTTCCTAAATCAAGGATAAAAATAATTCCTGATATTTAAGTGAAATATTTCATATGCTTGTACACATTTATTTCACAGCAGTATAAGGAATGAAGATCCTATCTTACAAGAATAACTATGAATTGAAAAATATTATTCTTTCTGTGCAGTAATCTAGCAATAGCTGTGATAATTCACAGATGACTGAGCTTTAGAGCCAGACAAAACAATAGAGGAGAGAGGAACTGTTTGATATAGATGTGAAATAAAATCTCACAGTTGCATATTCAAACATGGAACAATCAGGAAAATGGCATTTTGTTTGTTTGTTTGTTTTCCTCTGTCCTCCCTCCTATTATCACTTCTTATGTAGGATGCCCTGCCTTCGGCTCAGGTCATGATCCTGGAGTCCCGGGATCGAGTCCCGCATCGGGCTCCCTGCTCGGTGGGGAGTCTGCTTCTCCCTCTGACCCTCCTCCCTCTCATGCTCTCTGTCTCTCATTCTCTCTCTCACAAATAAATAAATAAAATCTTTAAAAAAAATGTAGGATGCCCTGAAAATTGGTGGTAAATATTTCAATTTGATATAACAATGTCATATTACTTGTAGTAGGGTAAAGATTAGGAGCATGTAATTAAGGATTTTTTTTTTCCTTTGCAAACTAGGTTGCAGACCAAGGACTTAAAAAAGTATCTATTTCTATCCTTTTAATCGTATACTCACAATGTCTCCTCGAACTGTAGATGAAAATCCTATTATATAGTTTAGCAGACAGGTAAGACTCAAGCCTTATCTGTAAGAGAACAGAAACCACTCTATGTCTGCAGTTCAAGAAGACTTAAAAGGTTATGACTGATAGAACTGGAAGAGGACCATTTGTATCCACTAAATATGTTATCAAGTTAAAACTCGTTTTTACACTGGGGAGAAGAGCTAGTGATGAGAGTGAAGAATATTGTAAAATCAAATTTGAGATGTTTATTGAAGCCAAATTGATGTCTACAATTATAATAAGTAATTGATGTAATTTTGCTTTTCAGTGTGTATGTACAGAGAGCCATCACTTCATGAAATTGGAGAAAAACAAGGGCGTTCAAGGAAGAGTTCTGGAACACCAACCATGAATGGAGGCAAAGTCGTGAATCAAGATTCAACATAGCTGAGAACTCTTCCCTTTGTCCCTCTCTCATCCCTTCCCTTTCTCCCATCCCCTTTACCCATCTCCTTCCAATAAATCCACCCAAGGAGAGGAAAACAAAATGGCAACCCAGGACCTAGTGACTAAGATTCTGCACTCAAAAATCTTCCTTTGTGTAGGACAAAGAAATTGAACCAAAGCTTGCCTGTTGCAATGTGGTAGAAAGTGCACATGCACAAATACTAGCACACATAAAATCAAAGGAAAAAAATAAATCAAGACACCACAACATTGTGCTGTTATTAATAGAAGGCTAATTATAATGAAGACATAATTATGATGAATTTGAAATAAAGTTATTATCTTAAAGACAAGGGTTTTGGAAAATTGAACTTACCAATCAATGTAATACACTGAGTAACTTAAACTTTGGATAATGCTGTGATGTGCTTTGTGTTGAATTTGAATTTTATTTGGGCATCTGGAATTGACACATAATTACATCCTGTTTCCAGGATTTTTTTTTTTACCATGATACCGAACATGTACAAATTATAGATTGTTCTAATGCCCATAAGGTATAAGCCAGGAATCGTTTAAAAGTTTAAAGTTTGATTCTTGAATTTGTTACATACAATTATTTTATGCAAAAGATAGACTTTTGTTGAATTTAATGGTATTAACGGATTCCATTCCTTCATAAAAAGAGTTTCAGATTAACCTAGTATATTATCATATTTTTTTCATCAAAGGAATTAATCCAGGATCTCATTTTTTCGTTATTTAGGGAAAAAAATGTGTTCTAAGGCTGCATTTACTTATGGGAATTCTGTGTCATTGCCATGCCCGGGCAGTGATGAATAAGATATATGCTCTTATCATTTGGCCTGATTTTTCACATTGGGCACAGCTTTGAGAATATAGGTGCATGTCTAGCTGTGTTAGAGAATTTTGTACCATCTCTTGCAGCAGGAAAGAAAGAAAAGGGGTTTCACACAAGGAAATAAATCCTAGGGCTCAAAGCAAATCATATTTGCCTTTGTACCTTACCAGAGTTCTAGGTATGTAGCATTTTCCAAACTTTAGGAAGAAATTGGGAGGCATGGCTGTGAAATTCCTGACTTACTATCTCATGAAGCCAGTGGCTTGCTTGTTGCTATATATCCTTGTTAATAAGTCAAGTTGACAATAACTCTTTCTCCTAGAACACAGAAGGGAACTTGATACACTGAATTTTCAAGGGGCATAGAGAAACGATACAGAATTAACAGCTGTGGTTCCTATGGTTCCAATGCACAGGCTTGTGTGAGCTTAATGTAGTTAAAAAAAGTAAAAGAACTCAGTGTAAGGACTAGGCAAATGCATAGTTAGGAATATTGAAGTATTAGAAAAATATTAGGGAAGAAATGAATGTTGTACAATTGCCTTGGGGGAAAAAATAGATCTACTTCGCCTACAAATCGGGAATGGTATAGAGACATCCAAATTAAAACAAAACAGAATGTTAAAAAAATGTATGCAGAACTATGGATATTATCAATGAGAAGACTTAGCATGTTACTTCTCCTATAGCTCTACTGTCCAGCATGTATTGTTCCAAATATGACTCCCTAAAATATATACACTTTGCAGAAGCTCTAGGCCTTCACTTAAATGACCTTGCCATTGGTTGCTGTATTCTTTCAAAGTCAGTGTAGTTCCCCTCACTCTACAAAATCATTATTCTTTAATAGTGGTTTGTGTCCTTCACCAAGTATTCTATTTACGTTATCAGGAGGTTAGCAGAAAATGAAATGGAGGAATTTGCTTTATCGGTTGTAAAGAATAAAAGTTAGGCATCTAGGCAAGGATTTTGAACACACATTTGCAAAAGTTATTTGTTTAACCAAAATATTTTGAAAGTAACAAATAAAGACATTTAAATTAAAACAAAAAAAAAGAATGTTCTCTTCTAGGAAAAAAATACCCTTGTAAAAAAAAATTACCAATCTGGTTGTATTTCTCCTTGTCACTCTTGATTCAGCTTGATTTTAAACACACCTGTCACTTCTAGGAACAAACAAATCCCATGCACAAAGCCTCGTTTTCTTTGAAAAAATAAGAAGAAAGAGGCTTCTACAAAATGGGTCACAGGCTCATTTAGCATGAAATGACTTGAGATTTTATGGTGACACACACCCCCCTCCCCACAAATTCATCAGTAACACAATTGACAATTTCACAAAGTGTTATTAATTACACTAATGATTTCATGACAATATATATAATCTGGTTCAATATTATGAAAAATGTGATAGAGATATAAACTCCCAACACAATTTTCCCCTCAATTGTCAATGGTTGTCCATCATTTATCACCGAGACTCCTATTTGTCTTCTTCCTGATAGCAATTAAGAAACAGAAGTCTAACCACCCAATTTCTCTATTGTTTTTTTTCATATCATAGAAGCAAATTTTGACTACAGTAAAATGTTTAGAAATTAGCTTTGCCTTATTTATAATTAATTTTGAAGAATAAATTGAAAACCTCCTATTTCTTTTACGTATTAAACCTGACAAAAACTGTAGTTTAGAGCGTAGGGTGAACATTTGCTTAACTGCTGCTTACTTTTTAAGTACATAAAACCTTTAATAGAAAAAGTCAGTTTTCACTGCCTAGGTTTTCAAACAATTACCAAATATAAACATATAATTATTCTATTTCCTCCAAAAACATGAGCCAGTTTAAATAGCTTTTCAGGTTTCTTCCAAGTGAAAGAATTCTTTGATTTTTGTCATTCCAATTTCTGGGTCTCAATTCATCCATATCTTATGTTCCCATAAATAAAATAAGCTTTTTTTAATGCATTGGGATATTCTCAGGAAAAATACAACTTTTAGTAAAGCTTTGTAATTGACTATGTACATATAAGTTAAGATGTGTTTATTCTAAGAGTCCTTATTGTAACATGTTTCAAAATCAATGGGCTTAAGAATGAAAACAAAACTTTTGAGAATCTCAAAATAGTTTTTTGGTCAATATACTTCACTTGATTTTTAAGCTAGATGTTTGAGGTATAGAAACAAAATGGTGCTGAAGTTCCATTTGCTAATTTAGAGCCTTTTGTGCTTCAGGAAACTGGAGGACAGCCAGCCAACCTGTTCTTGATTACAGTAATAGTTTGGGTTTTGAATTTTACATATGAATTTCATAGCACATTTTTAGCCGCTATGGATTGGCACAATAAAAAGACATCAATTTGATGTAAATTGTGATGCTTTATGGGCCTCATTTTAATCCAGATAGCTTTTTAGAAGAATTCTTCAATTTAGGAAAATGACACAGCTGTAGATAGGTATTATATCTATGGATGGTGGTCCTATGGTGCCACCAGCAAGAGATGAGAGTATTAAGGGCAAAGTAAAGGATGAAGAATGGCTTATTGTGTATTGCAAAGTTTGAAGGTCCTAATTTGAGACCACTGATTTCTTGGTGAAGAAGCATGACTACATCAACAGTAATTTTTTTAAACACAGACCCAGAAATAGCAAATCTACTATCCTCATGGCTTAGTCTACAAGGTCTTGCTCTGAGAAGGTTTTTCCATGATGTTACTTAATTTCGTCTGCACAAGGTGAGACACACACAAACATCAAAATTCCCTGTTCATTTCAATAGCATAAAAGGCTGAGATTATTTCTCTGTCATAAAATTGTAAATAGCATTTTTTTAAATCAGAATCACATTTAAAACAGTGGATTGTTCTACAAATATATATGTGTATATATACATATGCTTCTGAAATAAGGATATATAGACTTTTTATTTGACTTGTGTTCTTTAGTCATAGCTAATCAAAAAATAGATTTGAATGCAAAACTTTATATACAAATGTATATTTCTAATGGTAATATAAATTGCCACTTTATAATAAAAAAAAGGAACTGGTAGAAATAATAATCAAAGCACATGCTCCTCAGAACTTCAGTGATTCTGAATTCCCTCTTTAACATAGAAGCGAGGGATTTTTTAATTTATTTTTAAGAAGTTATCTTAAAAAGCTATACTTCCTGACATAGATTCCATGAAAAGTCATTTCAGATTGAAAAGTTATGGTTGAGGGCAGGAAAAAGATGTTAAATGCAGATCTTTATTTTTTAGGATTTTTCCTTGGAGCCCAAGTTAAAAATTCAATATTTAAAATCTAAATTACATGAAAACTGCTAATGTTCAGAGATGATATATTAGGCTTCAGTAACAGAAGCAAAAATATATTTAACAGTACAATAGCTTTAAAATAATGTCCTCATAAACATTGCATCATTAGATGTTCTATTAGTTGGAAAGAATGAGTTGATGTTTCTTTGTCTTTGCTCCAAGCACAACTTGAAGACACTGGCATTCATTTTACTTAAACTTGTTCAAAAGTCCAAAATATACTCCCATGAATATAATTGGTATTAGCTCCATTACAAGGTTAAATGTTACAATTTTAAGAAATTATTGACACTGAAATGTTTAATAAACATGTTGTATGAGAAACTGAACAAATTAATGTTTCATTTTTGCATTGAAGCACAGACTATTCAAATCATTATTTTTTGAGATCAGATTTGTAAAATGTTTACACATCACAATCTTCCTGAAGCAAAAAGCAATTAAAATCTTGAGATGCTCATGCATGTAGACAAAATACTTGCACTTCTTTGTTTTTTAGCATTAAGCTTCTCTGGGAAGTCTCTCTCTTTTTAAAAAATATGTTTATCCTATAATGTGTCAGTGAAAAAGTGCTGTGTCTTATAAAAGAAGATCAAAATTAGATTCACAGAAGGGGAATAAGTCAGAATTTTTATTGAACATCATAGCCAAAAGTAAAAATTACTTGCTAAATATGAAGAACCTAGTGGTCAATCTAATGTCTTTTTGAGGATTAAGAACTAGAGCACATTCATTTCTTCATTGATTCATAATGTACTAATTAGAGATGTGGTTGAGTTTAGGGATTGTAAACTAAATTTTAGTCTCAAAAAAAAATCTAAGAAAGGCAGACAAATAAATAAGGTAATACCGGAAAGTAAATGTTACAATAAGCTTTTCCATGCAACTGACAATGCAGCGATGAAGCCTAACGGGAAAACAAGGCTTGAAAAGAGAGTATTTACTGAGCAATAAAAGAGAGATGACAAGGAGCCCTTCAAGGAGAGGAAATGGTTTGAAGACAAGTTATGGAGACATGAAAGTCACACTTTACTTGGGAAATACTTATGAATGAAAGGTGGAAAGAGTGTTCAGATGAAGAGATGGGGGGGGCGGGGAACTGAGTTGATACCAATAAAAATGAAAAGTCAAAGTTTTGTCAAGGCAGATTTTGGATTTGTTTGAGCCTCTGTATCTGTTACGATGCTTCTGGTTGCTCTGAACAGAATCCCCAAACCAAACTGGCACTTCTCCGGGGTCACACATCACCAGTGAGGCTTAATTTGTCTGCAGTTCTTCCAGCTCTGCCCACCTCCACATGTGAGAACTTCCCTCTGCCAGTCAGGTATTCCTTCTCAAGTCATGAGTCGCTGACACCAGAGATGTATATAATCTGTTCTCTCTTACAGTCCCGCTGAAAAAAAAATCTAAAATCTCATTGGCCCAATTTGGGTAATGTATCCATACTTGGATGAACCACCATGGCTAGGAATTTGAGATGGCTTGACTAGTTAAGTGAACCTGAGCTTTTCTTGGACTTGACTGATGGATGTACTTCCCCAAGGATACAGGTCTGTGTAAATGAGGGGTGAATATTTGAATAAAATTCAGCGTCCATTTGTCAAAAGGAGTTGGAAATGAATGCTGAGTAGCAAAACACAGCACATTTCCGTTTTAGTTAATGAATGTATTTCCTACCACAACTCGTTGGATTTGTGGTAGGAAATTTCTTTCTCTAAAAGCTGGCAGAGAAAATTTTGCAAATATTAGTGAATTAAAACTGCTGCCATAAGCCACGGGGGGACAAACAAAGGCATTATAGATTCAATTCCCTAAATGCCTGCTATGCAAAGGCACTGTGTGGGTCACTGAAGAAGACACGAACTGCTGCAGGTTTGAAGAAAAGTGATGCATTTGACCACTCAATATATCTGTCAGTGCTTTTAGATGAGCATCACGGAGAGGACTAGAAAATGCAGCTTGGCAATTTTAAATCGGAAGTTTATATCATATCTACTTTCTCATACCCATAAAAAAAAAAAAAAAACCTGCAAGGATTAGGCTCTTACAAAATGCTTGTCAAAATATCACCCAACAGTCATTCCAAGTCTTAAAGTCATGGCTATTTGGGACTTCAAAGTCACCTGGGACAGCCATTTGGGCCATTCTCAAGTCTTTTCTATAGATTATAGCATATGTTTGAACACTGGATGATGATAAATATTTAATCTCCCAAAGCAGCCTATTGCACTTGGCAGCAGTACTAGTTTTATAAAGTTCTTCTTTATATGAAGTAACTTGTTCTTCTGTAGCTTCTACCCATTGTTTCAAATTTCACACCCTAGGTCTAGTCAATGTCAATTTAATCCTTTACCTGTGGGAGTCATATAGCTATTTGAAGATCATAGTCATCTCTTTCTCATTCAAGTGTTCTCTACTCATGTGAAATATTTTCAGGAATTTTAAATATTTTGTTTACCATTCTGTTTACTTCACTCAGAGCAAACACTAATAACTTGGAGTGCATAACCCAACATGATATTCTCAATATAACTGGTCCAGAGACACTCCCTCATTCTCATTATGCTAACAATATTAAACTAAGATTACATTAGTTTTTTTAACAATCTCATAAAAATTTTTAACATTCAAGTTTATTTTCATTAAAACACCTTTCATCTCTATGACTCAAATTAAGATGGAGTTTTGCTAATAGACTGATAAGAATAATTCTAATCTGATTAAGTCTTTGAGAAGCATGAACTCCAAAAATACATACACAGAATTTTCCAGATGTACTATGAAATTCCCATCCAGTAATTAATCATGAATCATCTATTTAACTTTGTGTGACTATACCTAACTCTGCGTGATCAGATCAATCTGTTTTGGGGATTGACCACAATGCACTTCATCTCACCTCACTTAAACTGGGTTGAGGTTGCAGAAATGATCATTCTGATGGAAGCTCTTTATCTTAGGAAGTATGTGACTTTATAGAAGACACAAGGTTTTGCTCCATCTTAAACTGTCTCTCCTCACTTTAGTCTCCTCCATTAATTTAATTAGCAATCCCCCAATAATGACATTAATTAGACTTATAAGAATCATTACTCAGTTTCCCATTGATTTCATTTTTTCATTCTGCAATTTTAAATTTTGCTTACTTATTTCAATAGTCAATTTCAGACCTCTTCAAATTCCTATCCAAAGTTTTCTTCTCTGAGTCAGCTTGCAATGTTCTGGTGCACTCTCTCAAAAGTTCTTAAGCTGATAACAACTCTGAGGCTTTGAGGACCAGAGAATGCCTTTTTGCTTACCTTTGCCTATGAGTGACAATTAGGCAGGCATCAAATCCTTGGGTTACCTTCTTCCATAGAATTCTCTTAATGTTTCATTGATTCCCAGACCTTTTTTGTTTTGTTTTGTTTTGAAGGGGAGATAATATGCTTTATTTGAAAGTAATATGCATTCTCTGAGCATGAGCTTTCACAATATTTCTTAAGAATTTAAAATATTATTGTTGCTGTTATGTTATCTTTCTAAGCCATTTAACAAGCTTATCTAGAAAACAATATATTTTAATTAATGTGCTATGTCTCTTACATAGATATTGATGTATTAGCCCTGCCATCCATTGTAACTTGTTATCTTGAAAAAGATGTTCCTGACCCAGAGAAGCACAAAGACGCATACACAAGGAGAACACTATAAGAGGAGGTCTTTATATGTCAGCCAATCTATGCTTTGACTTGATTCTGTCAACCCCATTTTCACCCTTGCCTTCATCTTTTTGCTCCAACTCTGCATTTCCAGATTGTTACACCACTTGGTTGACTAACTTAGCTTTGAATTAGTTTACATTTTTTACCCGAATTTTTTGAGTAGTAGTTCTTTCCTTGGCCAGATAACTCTGTAATAATAGCACAGATACTGTTGGCTCAGCATATCTGGTTAAATAGGAGAACATCCATCACAATACCCTTATTTAATGGTCTCACTGGTACAACCCCACCCACACTATAGCAGATAGCCTGTGTTGGTACATCTCAACACACATGCAAACTAAGCATGGAATTATGGGCAAGGGTGGCAATGACCCACTTGACTAACCCGTTCTCCGTCTTAAACGCTAGAGCTATTTTTGACCTGCCTCAAAACAAATGACTATGGTCTGTTAGAATATAGCCAGTATAACTGTGGACTTGCAGGGGGCTCTCCACTTCTCTGATGGAGAATACATAGCTATCTGGAACTTGGTCCTAAGAGCAGGAATTGAAGTGGTTAACTCTCCCTTCTTGCTTCCTCCATCCATTGCCTCTACAACTAGACTTGGGTTCTGGTCAAGTGTATGTATCTGTCTTCCAGGTGAAGGACTCCAGTAATTAAATCATCAATTAAAATGCATATGATGATTTAATTTTCCAGCCTTTTCCATTTATTTACAGGAACAAAAGGACCCATTCAGTTCCTATTACTGGACCTCTTCAGTGGTTCTTATCCTCATTGCATGTTAGAACTCAGGCTCAAGCCTCAAGCCTCAAGCCTCAAGCCTAGAAAAACAGATAAAATTGGTTTGGAGTGAAGACAGGTGATTCTTATCTGTAGGGGTTGAGAATCACTCTACTCAATGACCTCCTAAAAAAGCATATTTAATATTTATTAAGTGCCTATTTAAGACTGGATGAATGTGGATTTCCAGACTTCTTGTGAGTTATGAGTATCCATGAGAGTTATGAGAAGACTCCCTTTCTGATAAGGTTTAGACAATTTGAATAGCAGGGGGTAGTAGATGCAAAGCTACGGCCATGTCCCTGCCATATTCTGGCATCTCCTAGAGATGGTGTAGTGGTATATTCATTTTATTTTATTTATTTATTTTTTAAAGATTTCATTCATTTGACAAAGAGAGACACAGCGAGAGAGGGAACACAAGCAGGGGGAGTGGGAAAGGGAGAAGCAGGTTCCCCACGGAGCAGGGAGCTGGATGCGGGGCTCAATCCCAGGATCCCGGGATCATGACCCGAGCCAAAGGAAGACGCTCAGTGACCAAGCCACCCAGGTGCCCCAGTGTAGTGGTATATTTAGAGATTTCTAGATAAGGACTTGGCCTTATATTAAACTTGTCTATATATTTGGAATTGACTGAAGGATAATTTCTTCTGTCTGAGCCCAGAGAGATGTTTATCTAAACAGCCCAATTAAATGAGTGCCTACTTTACTGCACAAGATATTTGGATCTGGATGAGGTCAATAACTGTGGCTGCTGTCTTGGAATAGTAGCCCCCAAAGTCATCAAGGGCATCCTTGAATTATCTGGACCTTTGTAGAAAACTGTCTTTATTTCTCATCTCTACTGTCATGGTTCACCGTGCCATTTTGTTTAGGGTGAATATGCTAAAACATGCTTCTCTGTTCTTGGAAAGAAGTTCACTTTCCCCTGACTGTGTAGTTTTAGCTATGAGATTCTCTTAGTGCTGTGGTCTGTCTGGTTTGCTGTCTTGGATCAAACTATCAGTTCCTGGGACAGAATTAGGTTACAATAGTTCTTTCCACACTTTGACTCAGAGCATACTGTCCTCTAAAATTGTCACCCCTGATATTTTCTTCTCTGACCAGCACTATCCTCTAGAAACCAAATAAGAGGCAACACGTGACTCTTCCTCTGTTACATGTACACTGACTAACACTGTCACAAGCAAGTAAAGAATATCCGTGTCTGTTCCAGAAAGCTAAGCAATTCAGTGGTATTTGTTTCTGTATTTTACCATGTAAGCCCATCTACCCTGTATTTCTCCAGTCCTTGTCCTTACCTTTTCCATCAGAAACACAGCCTGTCAAGGTTCATATGCCTGCTTGATTTGCCCTGATGATGAGAAAGGAGAGTCAGAAATTTCCTTCAGGTTGTCCTGAGTTCCAGTGCTTAGAACCTGTTGAATGCAAGGAGAATGCCACAAAAGAACACACCTGGAAACTGCCTCTGTCAGAATGGCAGCCAACTCTCAGGAAAAGCTGGGGGAAACTTGGTCCTCCTTTATTTTCCAACAGGAGGAGACTGGAAATTGGGTGAGACCCAATATATTACTATAGGGCTTGATGCCATTTCATCCATCTTTGACTCTCTCCTTATATGGTTATTGGTTTTTCCAATGGAGCTCCTAGTAACACATTCCCCGGGCACAGGTTCATGACTCCCATCCAGTGAACCCTGAATTCAGTCCTAACTGGATGCAGCCTCATTGCCCTCATTTTATCATCATCATCATCGTCACCATCATCATTATCATCATATCTCAGCAATACCATAGAGGACTGGAACAGAGTATTTGGTATAGTAATAGGTGATGATACTTATGAAGTAAGAAAAACTCTCATCTAAATCTAGTCAGTATAGGAGCTCGAGTAAGTGAATTCCCTTCTGATTCTCATTTTCCTCACTGTAAAATGGAAGAAATTACAAAGTAGGAATTAATTTGATTGTCTACTATTCCTTATCCATCTTGAAAATCTGTATCTTTTAATTGGTATGTTTTGGCCATTTTCACTTAATGTAATTTTTAAAAAAAAGATTTTATTTACTTATTTGAGAGAGTGAGGGAGAGAGAGCATGAGTTGGGGGTAGAGGCAAAGGGAGAGGGAGAAGCAGAATCCCCACCGAGCAGGGAGCCTAACATGGGGCTCTATCCCAGGACCGTGGGATCATGACCTGAGGGGAAGGTAGAGGTTTAACGACTGAGCCACCCAGGCATCCCAGCATTTAATGTAGTTATTGATATGTTTGGATTTGATTTACATTTTTATATTTGCTTTCTGTTTGTTCCCTTTGTTAACCATCTGTTTTGCATTTCTTTGTTTCCCCTTTCCTGACTTTTTTTGGATTATTTGGTGGTTTCTCTAGGGATTACAATATGCATGTTTAATTTTGTATGGTTTATTTAGAATTGATATTTTACCACTTCGGATGGAATGTAGAAAACTTACCTCCTTGTAGTTCTCTTTAGCCTCTCCTCTTACATTATGGTTATCTACATACATTGATGCCCTTATCAGACAAGGTTAAACTTTCTGCTTTTTTTTGCACATATTTTAAAGAGCTTAAGGACAGATTAATCAATTATATTTACTCAGATGTTGGGCATTTTTTTTTGCTCTTTCTTTGTTCCTAATGTTTCAAGTTTGCTTTCCATAGCATGTCCCTTCGGTCTAAAGAATTTCCTTTAACAATTTCTTTAGAACAGGTTTGCTGGCAATGAGTTCCCTTAGT
Organism: Neomonachus schauinslandi; assembly: GCF_002201575.2. Taxonomy (NCBI): domain Eukaryota; kingdom Metazoa; phylum Chordata; class Mammalia; order Carnivora; family Phocidae; genus Neomonachus; species Neomonachus schauinslandi. Next base: position 73,912,839 of record NC_058403.1, read on the forward strand.
TTTCCTTTGTCTGAAAGTGTTTCTATTTCATCTTTATTCCTGAAGTATATGTTGACTGGATAGAGAATTCTGGATTGACAGTTCTTTTCTTTCAGCACTTTATAAAACTATGGTGCAACTTCTCTCTGGCCTCCATGGTTGCTCTCCTCTTGGTAATGTGTCATTTGTCTCAGGGTGCTTTGGGGATTTTTTTCTTTCCCTTTAACTTTTAGCAGTTTATTATAATATGTCTGGATGTGAATTTATGTTTATTTTGTTTGGCCTTCACTGAGCTTCTTGGATCCATGGTCAGGTTCTTTTGCCAAATTTGGGACATTTTCAGACATTATTTCTTTAAATACTTTTTCTGCACTGCCTTTTTCCTCTTCTTCTGAGATGCCGATGACATGAATGCTAGACTTTTGTTGTTGTTGTTGTTGTTGTTTTCCCACAAATATCTAAGGCTTTTCACTTTTTAATCTTTTTGTTGTTGTTGTTATTGTTCAGATTGAATAATTTTTATTGAGTTTTCTTCAAGTTCATTGATTCTTTCCTCTGTCACCTCTATTCTGCTACCGAGCTGGTCAAGGGAGGTTTTTGGTTTTAATCTTGATTATTGTGTGGATGGGTCTAAAATTCCCATTTAGTTCTTCTTTATATCTCTTTTCATTTAGTACTTTTTCTATTTTTCCTTTGGTTTTTAGAGTCAGATAATTCTAACATCTTTGTCATGTCACCATTTGTGTCTGTTGATTGTATATTCCCATGCAAGTTGAGATTTTCTTGGTAGCTCATATGCCAAGTAATTTCTTAATTGTATCTTGAACATTTTGAATGTTATATTATGAGGCTCTGGATCTTCTTTAAGTCCTAGGACAGTGTTGACATTTTTGTTTTTGTATTCAGTACCTGGTTAGGTTCTAAGTTCCAATTAGCCTCCGGTGTCTGGGGTTTCAATGCCTATAGTATACTTTTCAAAGCATTCACAGTGCTACTTGGATCTGTCTGGTGTATATGCCACCTACTGGCCAGATTCAGACATAAGCAGTGTTATATCTAGTCAGTTCTCAAAGTTTTCTGTATGTTAAATAGTATCAGATTCACAAGTTCACAGCTTGGGAAAGAGTCCAACACTTACAAGCAATTATTTGAGGTTGATCTCCTAAGTTTTTTGCTCTCCATGACCTTCTTATACATTCTGGTTCCTGGGTTGGGGGTTCTTCTTATTTTGTCTTTCAGCTAGAAACCTAGAACTTTAGTTATCCTGCTCTCCAGTGCACTCCTGAAGTGTGCCCACATCATGAGCCAAATAATGGAAGGACAAACAAGACAGAAAACAATTATGGTTGGTCCCACCTTCTTGGAATTACATCTGCTCTGCTGAAGGTGGAGGAAGTTCCCACTCCTTAGAGTTTTGGCTACTGTGGGCTCCCATTATGCCACAGGATTGCTTAGGAGCTGGGCCATGGGATGACAAAAAGAGAGAGAGAATACACAGGGGGTTTTCACATTCTCTCTGAATAGTATGATTTCCCTTTCTGCAACTTGAGCCAGTTTTAGAGGGCTTCTCCTTAGCTCTCTCTTTCTACTCCTTTGTGCCCACTGCAGTGTTGGCTGGGAGATTTTGGGGGAAAAAATAGTAAAGTCACCACCAATTCATTGGTAATTGAATTCCGGACATCTTCCCCAATTTACTTACTACTTTTTGGAATCCTCAAAGAGCTGCTCTGTGTATTCTGTCCAGACTTTATTCAGTGCAAAACAGAGAATGACTGGTACTTACTCCATCTTACCCAGGCTGGACTCCTAATATTCTTTAAAACTCCAAAAATTTAATGATGCTTATTTATATTTTAATTATCCTACCTAGTCATTTTACTGAGCGAGTCTTCCCTGCTCCCCTCAAAGGTCAGGTACCAAGCAAAAATATAAAACCCAGGAAAATGGAAATCAAATATTAAATATTCTGATACTTTACCAATCCTGTATGATCTAAAGAAAAGTGAAAGGTCCCCATCCGAGCTATCTGCACCTGAATATAAAATGTCATATTATATTACTTTCAAAATATGGATTTTGAAATAATATTTTAAAAAGTGAAAAATATAAACAGCTAATCTCAACCTTTCCATTAGGTCTGATTCATATTTAGAAATTTGGGAGAAAATGGCTCTTAATTGGACACTTTTAAAGATTGTCATAGGATCATCCTACAAGCCATAGTTATAGCTCAGTGCTTCAAAAGAAATATGAAAGCTGGCCACCTGTAGAAATGCATAGAGTCAAAACAGCCGACCTCCTTTTCTCCAGCATAATCTGTATCATGGCTTAAGTAAGTGGGGCACTGAGGGGCAAGTCTGCAGTGACTGTCATTCATGGTGCATTTCTTCTGCAAATCAATTACACTTTATATACATAATCATGTCAGAGCCTGACTAAGAAAGTCTGCAAAATCTTTTCACAGAAGACTCAAAAGGATTGGAAAAAATATCATTCTCTGATACCCACATAATAATTATAAAATATAAAATGCCAGTAGAAACACATATGCACGCCATCATTCTTGACAGGTCCTCCAAATAAAATATTAATTTATTTAAATCAAAGGTCAGTTCCCATATTTAGCTCATATGTGACAGTTTTTTTTTAAAGCAACTAAAGGTTTTCAGTAGCCATTGGATTTAAAAAAAAAATAAAGACAGTATAATTACATGCTTCTTGGCAGACAGAATCATGTTATATTTGCATTTTAGATGTAATTTGATTCTTCAACTTTTTACACTATTTTATTTCTTTGTGCACCAATCTATTCTATTGGACTGTGAGGTCTTTGAGGGTCATAAGTAAAGTTTATTCAGCTAGGTTGATACAAAACAGAATTTAACAAATGTTCTTTGTTAATCTCATTTCAAATATGCAAAGAGTCGATCATAAAAGTTCAATAAGAAGTAATGGGTTTTTTAGCTGGCCATATCAAAGGAAAAAATTCCTGGCAAGACATTTTTTAAAAAACACTCATGAAAATTTATTTTCAGCAAAACAACTCTCTCCATTTAACTACAGTATGTGGCATTCACTGTACTACTGCTAAGTTTTTTTTTTTCTCCTTTATTCAACGTTACTTTACTGGTGAAACATTTAAGCCAGTATTCTAAGTGGTGTGTGGGAGTTTTCTCAGAGCACATATCTTGTTGCTATATAATGGGATATGTGCATATATTTTAACTCCCACATAATCTTCCGAACTGCTCTGCTGAAGTCTGCACAGCATATAATCTAGTTAGATGGTTTCTTCCTGGGATTCTGGTTTTGAAATTATCTCAAGGCTGAGTGTAACCTTCTATAGGGTTCAGATTCAATACGGGGAAATTTCCCCCTTTGTCAGCAAAAATCTTCACTCTTAGTTGAATCTTCAGCATTCTATGGTGCCCAGAAAGCAATTTAGGGCAGCATTCATCCAATAGATAGATAATGAAAGCCACATACGTAATTTTAAATTTTCTCGTAGCTATATTAAAAAGGTAAAGAGAAACAGATAAAATTAATTTGTGTAATACAATATATATAACCCAATATATCTAAAATATTACCATCTTAACATATGATCAATATAAGAATTATTAATAAGGTATTTTAAATTTTTGTGTGAAGTCTTTGAAATCTAGTGTGTATTTTATACTTACAGCAGATCTCGACTCAGACTAGCCATGTCACAAGTGCTCTATAACCACATGTGGCTAGTGGTTGTCTAATTAGAAGGATAGATTTAAAAGAAACGGGATGAAAGGACTGAAAGAGATCACTGAGGTTCTCTTCCTACCTCTTTTCTAATATTTGAATATTCCCATATGATCTATAGACATTTTTCTCTAATCCAAAATGTTTTTCAAGTCCTGCAGTATCCTACCTGGTCCAACATCACCTTCCCGATTCTCTGAGTCTTCTGCTAATGCTACCATATGTCTCTGCTCAATGACACCTCTTTCTGTCACTGGATCCTGGCTTGGGGGTAATTTTTTCCCATGGCTGTTGTACTTATTTTTCCACTATGCAGAATATACTTCATTCTTGCTATCCTCAACCCAATGATTTTCTCTACTCCTTGCTTTTATGACTAATCAATTCCTTTTAGGTCTCAAATTAATTTGTCTTTCTCAGGGAAGACTTCCCTGAATCCCCAAGAGCTTTCTGAGAGCATGGCCGACACAACATATTGACTATCATCTTCATAACACTTACTATAGAGGTTCCCCTTCTAGTGAAGAAACATATACATGAGGTCATACAGTCATAAACCCAGTACATTGTTGGTGCTTAATTAGTATTGTCTGAATGAATAGCATGACTGATTAAATGAATGAAAGAATGAAAATATCAGAAAGAAAGTGATTTATTAAAGGTCTCATAGTTACTAAGTTGTAAGTCCTGGACCCTAATCCAACTAAGCTCACACAATTTAAGCATTTAAAGAGATTACAGCTTAAAGGAGATGCAATCATTATAGTATGGACAGTAGAGTTAAAAATATCCATGCATTCTGGAATTTTTGGTTATGGTAAGTTTCCCATTTCTGAAAATAACATAAAATATGAACTGCTGATGGTAATGTAAACTGGTATGAGTGTTCTGGAAAGCAGTGTCTCAATACCTGGACTACACCTATGACCTAGTCAAACCATGTTTGAGTATATATCTCAATTCTAATACAGGTTCAAAAGGAGAAAGAGATGAGAATTCTATTGCAGTGTCGTTTGTGTTGGCAAAAAATTATAGACAATGTAGGTGTCCCTCACTGGGGACAGGAGGGTAGGGAGTGGGTAAAATGTAGTGGATACACACCAGTGTGTACTACACAGAAGTTAGAAGCAACTGACTAGATGTATACACAGCGACATCAGTGGGTCCTAAAAGTTCACTAATGAAAAAACAAAAGACAGAATCAAATGTTTATGTAAGGCACCATTCATATAATTTTTTTTATTATGTTATGTTAATCACCATACATTACATCATTAGTTTTTGATGTAGTGTTCCATGATTCATTGTTTGTATATAACACCCAGTGCTCCATTCAGTACGTGCCCTCTTTAATATCCATCACCAGGCTAACCCATCCCCCCACCCCCTTCCCCTCTAGAACCCTCAGTTTGACTCTGAAAAACCATTCATATAATTTAATAATACACATTGTATATACATATATATAAAACAATGAAACACATTTTAAAAGAAAATATGAACAAAAAGATACACACTAAACATATGAGAAGATCAAAATTGTTATCTATAGAAGGAAGGCATAGTGATAGTTGGAAATAAAGACAAAAGAAAATAAAATTAATGTCTTATATAGGTCACTGATAATGTGTCATGAATTGAGACATAGAACTGATTTAACCCTCAGAAATTGACAGCCAAAATTAGAAGAAAAATTTTAAAATATATATAATATTATATGAATATATTTAAAATATTTTTGCTTGTGTAACTCACTCATACTCTTTTTGAGTTGGACCTCTTCGAATATATTTCTTTTCTTTTTTCCTTTCTTTGCTCTCCTCCCCTCCTGTCCTTTTTTCTCCCTTCCACTTCTTCCCTTCCTTTGCATTTCATTTTCTATCCTCCTCTCCCCCTCCCTTCTCCTGCCCTCCCCAGACACTCTGTCTCTTTCCTTTCTTGTCTCATCTTTAGCTAATTTGAAGTGGTCATTTTAGAAATAAGCAGCTGCTTGAGATGTTCAAGAGGGTTCTGTATCATCCTGACAATCATTTAGTTAATAAAAACAGCTTGTTAAGTGGACCCAGCAACCATGCTGTCTATGCAAATAACTGTCCTAACTATCCCTTAATAAAAACAGTGCCTACACCTCCCCCAGTTATTCCTTCTTTATAACTCAACTCCCAGTAGGGCATTAACAATCCATTTTTTTTTTCAAGTGTTCACTTACTTTGTTAGATGCTCTGGGCAAAATCATTCAATGAACAAACCAACATAGTCACCATCCTAGATGACAGACATATCAAGATCGATATGATATAGTTACTGAATTCTGGAAGATTCCATTCTAGTGGAGAGTATACTACAAGTGATTTCATCATAAACTACAATTTATAGGCTTGGTTACATGATATTCTGATATAATCATTTTGACATAAGCTGTTTTGACCAAAAATTTAATTTTCCATATACTGAATGAAGCCCAGAGATCAAATAGCAACAAGAACAGACTACCGACACTACAGATTCTAAAAAGGTGCCATTTTTATATCATGTTTTCAAGATAAAGGGGGGGAAATTAAAATATTTCCCAAACCTTATTAACAAAAATACCTAGTAAAGGTTAAGAACATATCTAAAGATAATGAAAATATAAAACAGATAAAAAAAGTAACGTAACTGTGCACAAATAATCTGATGTGTGGATTCATAATAGGCATTTTGTTTTACTCAGAGGACTAGGGACTGTTTTGGGAAAAAGAGGCATTTGAATCAGAAAGGCCGAGTTGGTAAGAAGACACGAAGGACAACATGCACAGAGGCCAGCATGTATATGCCACTTATGAGAAGCAGGAGAGGAGACTTTATTTTCACTGAGAGAAGATGTGTAAAGGATGGTATTGAGAAAAAATCCTGGAGAGATAAGTAGAGACAAACTTTGTAAGGATATTAATGACAGAATGGAGAACATGGATCCATGAAAGATTTAAAATGGATGATGATAGGTTTAATAACGATAACAGAGATATAGAAAAGTTGCTTCATTTACAGCTGATTGACACACTTTTTCATAGCATTGGTTAAAAAAAAAGGACATTGGAAATCAGACTGTGTAAACCACATTTATTCATCATATTATACAGCAGTCTACTCCTGACCAAAGCCTCCTGTAGGTAATATTACATAGTTGCGGATTTTTGCCATATTCTTGATTTCCTTTTCATGGGAAGAAAGAATGATTAATATCCATCTTCTCTGTCAATCAGATTGCCCAAAGCTCCTCTTTTGTAGCACCCTACCTGTGTTCACTGTTCTTGATATTTCTTGATCATTTTCTTGAATCAAACTGTATATTTAGGGCGCCTGGGTGGCTCAGTTGGTTAAGCGACTGCCTTCAGCTCAGGTCATGATGCTGGAGTCCCGGGATCGAGTCCCGCATCGGGCTCCCTGCTCGGCAGGCAGTCTGCTTCTCCCTCTGACCCTCCTCCCTCTCATGCTCTCTGTCTCTCATTCTCCCTCTCTCAAATAAATAAATAAAATCTTTAAAAAAAACCTGTATATTTAATGTTTTTATATTGAACCGCCTGAGGTCTGGTTTGAACAGCATTCTAATTTATCTAAGTTAACATATTAGAGATTAAAAACATCCCAGTATATGGTGTTAATTCAGATACATTGACATTGCCACTTACTGCTCATAGATAAGTTTCATCTTGCAATTCCGGCTATTTTAGGGGTCACTTGTATCCAGTTCTCATGGTGAAAATTCGAAAATCTGCTCCCTGGTTAAGGCTGATCCTTGGTGATGAATAAATTGAACTATAAGATAGGATTAGTCCAAATGTGGCAAACTGAGAAAGTCAATATATCATATGATTCAAACAATTGTTTTTCGATAACCATGGTGTCCTACTTACTTTAGATTCTTGTTATATTGATATAAATGTGAGTTATTAGTATCAATCTTCCTCTCTGGTTACTGACATTATCAATTATATGCAACGTTTAGTAACTCTGTCTAGTTATAGTTTCTCTTATCCTTAGAAATTGGATTCTACCTAAAATATTTCAGAATCAAAATCTCTCTAGAACATAAATTGTATTCATCTGATGACTTTGATTCCTAATGCTTCAAAGAAACTTGAACTCAAAAATCTGTGATTTGTTTTTCCTAAGTCAACTTGGCTAAGCTGGAACTGCATTTCCTAGGATTCCTTTCGTTGATGCTTTCCAGTCAGAGTTGACCAAAACAAATATTTGCATGAGATGCAGAAAGCAGAGTGAAGCCGGAGTCACTCCTCTCTGAAGGTCATAGTGATCTGATGCGCTGAGAGATAGACCAAGAGGTGCCCGTGGGTTTTAGTGTGTCCTCATTTAGGACATGCTTTATGTCCGGTTCTTCCTGACTGTGGGCCCTGCAACAGAGGCTCACCACAAGATGCAGAGACAACAACACTCCACAGACTTGGCCATCAGCTTCCTGTTGTGGTCACACACCGAGATGGGCATGCCTGGCTTCCCAGATTCCCACACAAGCCCTCACTTGTGCATCATTGCCAGCCCTTCAGGAGGGTGCCTTAGCAACTTTACTCTGGTTTCCAGCATCTCCATGCTCCACCTTACTTTCTAACCTCTCCCACAGTTGTGTTATATCCAATTCCTGTAATAAAGCCTTTATTATATCATACTCCTAGTGTTTCTCTTTCCTGGGTTGTGCCCTGACTGACAGAGTACTGAAGGGTATTTTCATTCTAGCTTTTAGTGAAGAAATGACAATAGTTTTTCTTCTAAGCACTTTCCTTTTAACTAATAGTGTCTCCCTTGACTCATGATTCCCTCTATAGTTTTAGCTTAGAAGAAACTCAGTTTCATGAAAACTCATTTCATCAATGCAAAGTAGGAAATTTTCTTCACTAACAAACTTTGAAAAAAAAAAGAAAGTAGACATTAATATATATCAAATGCTTAGGATTAGTCTTTTGCCATCGAAACAATTTTCCAGCCCATAGCCAAATCTGTTTATTAAAGGGTTATGAACATGGAATGTGTGTATAATTTAAATACATATTAAGGGAGGATAATTTCAAAACTAACTTTAGAATAATTTTAGAAGTTAATTTCTCCTAGTGAATTACTTGGGTGTTCAATCACATGGGAGAGCTGACCAGATGTCTTTATGAATAGAGAGTATCTTACTCATGTGTACAGCTAGTCTTCATCTTGATATAAAATTTGACCTAAAACAGAGTTATGATTTGTGAGCTAAGAGAATAGGTTAAAAAGTAAAAATCCACAAAAAAAGAATGCAGGAAGGCAAGAAAACAGGTTGGTACTGTTTTCAGGGTCATTTGTATCATTTCAGTAGAATATGAAAACATAATTATAATAATACTACCACCACCAATAATAGTATCTATCATATTATTCAGAGGTGAAGAAAGTATATGGAAATAGTAAAATTCTATACAAATGACCATCATGATTATGATGCTTTCTTCTTCCCTTTTTACTGTCTTTTTCTATCTGGTACTCAAAGGGTTTTCTTGCTGATATCAGCAAATTTGATAACATAATCCATAAAACTGCCAGTGAGACTTGCTTGGTTCCCAGGCAACAGAGGCTTATTTTAAATATGGTCTTTCAGAAGCCATGATTCATCACTGCTGTCTAAGCCTGAAGTGACATTTCACAACAGAGAGCTTGAGAAAACGGAATCTTTCAGTGGCCTAATCAATTCAATTCAGCCGGTAGTAACTAGACTCCTACACTGTACTTTCACATTCATTCACTAATTGGGAAGTGTGAGCAGGCCCTCTGCTCAGAGCGGTCAGAGACACATCCCTCACAGGCCTCCCCCTTACGGAGTTTCCAGCATTGCAGGGTGGCAACTATACAACAAATTATTTTCATACATGATAGAGTATATATAAAATGCTATAAAAAAGATATAAATTAGAAGCTAGAAATGGAGGTGATAATTGAGTGGAGGAAACCAGCATTCCAGACAGAAGAAATGGTCTGAGCAAAGACACAAAATTATAAAATTGCAAAGTATGCCCAAGGTAGATGGGCCTCTGGATTCCAAGGTTCTTTATTTCCAATGGAAATAAAGAAATTCTCTTTTTTGATCACCATGGGACCTACAGAAAAAGCATTATTTTTTTTATTATATTATGTTAATCACCATACATTACATCATTAGTTTTTGATGTAGTGTTCCATGATTCATTGTTTGCATATAACACCCAGTGCTCCAAAAGGCATTAATTTTTGAGATTTGCCTAAAGTTAGGTGGTCTAATATGTGGTCTCGGGCCAAGGATCACGTTACAACACAGATTTTACCATATACTGGAACTTGCAATCACAACTTTTTGGCCTTTTGTGTTTAGTAGCTTGTTGTATGTATTACACAAAGGCTGTGCACCTATTTTCATTTTGTAATATGGCGATGTGTATTTATCTGCTTCTTATTCGTGCATTTTGTAGGATACCTCCATTTCAAATTTATTTTGACAAAATGTGATACCATTCCAGCATTATTACAAATGATAAAGAGCAAGGTGGAAGGGAGATTGGATTCATCATGTGAAGGTTAAATAATTCTGATTTTGAGCAATGAATATCGATTGCTCTTTTAAGAGGTGTTTGAAGAATTCTTGTCATTGAGGAAAACATTTATCAAGATTATCATCCTTCAATATTACTTATCTTGAAACCTATTCAAGTGCAAAGAGAAGGGTGAAAAAGCTATGGTAAACAGATGACTACTTTGCATATTAAGTTGTTTGGAAATGTACCGTTCTTGCCACAGTAATAATGGATATCTCAGAGAAATACTACAATCAGGTGTTTTTGCAAAATTGTAGCATAGCTTTGGGTTAGCCTGCAATGTGCAGAAAAAGGACTGTGGAGAAGGGAAAAACATTCTTGCAAAAACAAAACAAAATAGAAAACCTCTAAATCCTAAGTAGTTTATTTGAGTGAAAAATTCCCCTAGCTATTAAATTTACATCTAATTTTCTCTGCTCTGTTCAGAATAAATTCTGTTATAAAAAGAACAATATATGCCAACAGCAGCATATTAATATATTTATTACTTTCTTTTTTTTTTTTAAAGATTTTATTTATTTGACAGAGAGAGACACAGCGAGAGAGGGAACACAAGCAAGAGGAGTGGGAGAGGGAGAAGCAGGCTCCCGGCCGAGCAGAAAGCCCAATGTGGGGCTCAATCCCAAGACCCCGGGATCATGACCTGAGCCGAAGGCAGACACCCAACGACTGAGCCACCCAGGCGCCCCTATTTATTACTTTCTAAATGTGACTTTTTCATGAATAATTTGAGCAATTTTAGGCAAATTACTTAACATTCTTCATATTTGTTTCCTCATTCAGAAACTGAAAGAATTAGACTAGATTATCTTTATTAGGTTTCTGAAACGATATATGAATGTTTAAAATAGAGATGAATTAAATATTTAGCAGGATTGGTTTGTAATGTCTAGATAGACAGAGACAAATAGATTTAAACAGATAAAACAGTTGGCAATTAAATGTGAAAAACTGTATATACATATATAAGAAAAGTAATAGATGATAAAATGGATATACATGTTGGCAAAAAAAAAGAATATGTACTTGAATGGTCAAAAAAAAAAAATGAATCAGGGCATAGTGAAGATGGCAGGAATGGAATGTCACTGAAAGTGACCATCCAGGATAGAATAAAGATGGCAGGTTTGTTGACACTGATAATATAACTTACTTCCTTTCTAGATAAAAGAAACCATAGTTGTCTCTAAATCACATTTCTATGGCTGTTGCTGTTACTAGTGTTACTGTAATATTATTAATATTATTATAATTATCATTTAGGTAGCAGGGTAGGGATAGATGCAGAATGGCTTCAGTGAGGAGCAGCTGAAGACCCCCAGGAAGAAAAAAAGAGGTTGCTCCTGCCACAGATTGCATTTGAAAGGCCAAGGGGTTAATAATGTACCCATTCTAGGCTTCCCAGTTGTATACAACACAGACATCTAATTTGCAGGATGAGCGACCTTTCTCTGCCTAGTCTTACTATCATGGATAATAACACTAAGTAGACTACCAATGTAGGTGAATTTCCTAAGATGCCTGGCCTAGATAAGTAGTTTCCAAATTTGCTGTTTTTATAGATTTTTCTGTTTTAGCTTAATCTCTTTCTATTGCTGTTTCCATTGGGTCTTTTCCTCAGATAACTCCCTCCCTACCCTTTGGAATATAAGTTCCTTTGAGATTAAAGGCATTTTTTCCCTCCTTGGCCACTTCATCTTCTTATTTTCAAGCCTGGCTCCTGACAGAGAAGACATGCTTTGTGAATTCTCTGAGGAAGTCACAATTTTCAAATTCTAGTGAAATTCTAAGCTCTAATGTTGTGCGCACTTAAATCTCCTCAACATAGTTTATTGTGGTAATTTGTAGATAGACAGATTTTCCTCTTCATTAAAATAAGATCATAAACTCTTGCCGAGATTCTCAGTAACCTTAAAGCTATACTGCATGTTAGTCAGAGAACTTAGCATTGCATGTTCAGGGACAGTGCAGTGCATAATTTTTTTTTTAAGATTTTATTTATTTATTTTGAGAGAGAGAGAGAGGGCGAGCTGGGCGAGGGGCAGAGGAAGAGAGAGAGAATATCAAACAGACTCCACGCCTAGTGGGAAGCCAATGTGGAGCTTGATCTCATGACCCTGAGATGATGACCTGAGCTGAAATCAAGAATCAGACAATCTACTGAGCCACCCACATGCCCCGAGCGCAGTGCATAATTCTATCCAACAGGGCATCACAATAAACGTGGGGTTATATACACTTTTACGGAAAAAAAGATTTGTGTTCTCCTGAGAATAGATGTTATTTTATTCAATATATATATGGAACATATGCCATGAGAAGTCGTTTTGGAGGCACAGGTGATACATATCTGTCTTCGTGAAGCTTATTTTCTAAGAGGGGAGACACATAGTAAATAATAAAAATAACAAGCAGGTCAATTGTAAAGTATGTTAGAAGGTGCTAAGTGGGGCAAACAGGGCTGGGAGAGTAGGATCTGCTATGTGAGTGCAGGAAGGTTTTGCAGGCAGTTTGTGGTTTTAAATAAGGGTAGTTAGTGTAGGTGTCATTGAGAAAACAGTGTCTGGAAAATATACAAACAGCAAGAAAACTATTATGGCTGAGGAGAGGTCAGAGGGTGCAGGCAAGTGTTAGTAGATGATGCCACCTAGGTAAGAACAGGATCTGCTGAATATTGAAAGCCTTTGTAAGAGCTTACTTTTATTATGAGGAAATAGGTCACTAGTAGAGGATTTTAAGCAGCGGGGTGACAAACCTGACATTTGGCATGTTCAGGGGAGGGCAAACTTGGAACACCCACACCAGTTAAAAATCTATTGCATGGTAAGGTGAGAAATGACGGTGACTTGTGACAGCATGGTAGCAAAGGACTTGATAAGTGGCTGGATTTGGGATAAATTTTGAAGGCGTATCCAATAGAATTTGGTGACAAACTGGAAGTAGGTATATGAGAAGGAGAAGTTGGGGTACATATTTCCACCTCGAAATTAGTAAGCACTTTCTGTGGGTTACAGTAGGTTTTGATAAAAGGCAGCTTGGCAAACATAAGTTCTATATGACTTTGCTACTCGATAGCTCTCTTGTTTTGAAAAGCTTAGACGCTGATATACCAAACTCAAGATAAATAGACTTTATTGGCCATGATATGACATAAAGAGCTGGGCGAAAAGTACATCCTCAATAAATACTTGAGCCCCACTCACGTATTGATGGCTCACTTTTTTTCCCCCCTTGAGCTCTTCCCACAGACCTTTTCACTCTTTGTTAATCACCATTTAGTTGTTCCTAATGTCAGTGTCAGAGAACTCTCCTATGCAGTCCAACAACCCTGGGTATGTGCTGTATTATAACACCACAGTATATTGTATTTGCCTACATAGTTGAATTTCTGTCTCATCAGATTGTAAGATCCATAAGGACAGGAAATGTACGGTGTTTACTGCTATATTGCAAGTATCCAGCATTGTGCCTTGGGTGTAACAGGTTCACAGAATATTTGTGAGGAATTAAAAAAAAAATAAAAAACAGATTAATAAATGAGTCAGCAATCCCTTGTCCTGATGAATTTCGGCCATGCCAATTACCAAATTCAGATATGTCCCAGTCCATAATTGAAAGCAAAGGAAGAAATTCCTAAGTAATTAGATTGATTGGTTAATTGCTCTCACTACTAACTCATGCCATGATATTATAGCTACTTTACAATGTTTTTTTGTTTTCTCCAGTTGACTCTCTAGTACATGGAAAATATTTTCCGCTTTCATAAAAGTTTTATTTCTATCCCTATATTTTTGTAGAAATGATTGTCTCTCCTATGTTAATGAAAGCCCAAGACAATTGACCTTATTTTAGTTACCTCTTCTTTTCATTATGTTTTATACATATTTTTATACATCTAGTAAGTTTTTACTTTTTCTAACTCTAGAAAAGAAATATTTCTCTACTTTAGGATTTTTCTTCCCTGTATCATTCTTTTATTTTCCTTGTATCTATAATCTTTCCTGACTCCTTAGCCTATTGACATGTGCATGTGCCTGATAGACTTAAACAAACAAAAGCACAACAAAACCTCATCCTTTATAGATGTTCACAATATTACAGCATCTCTTTATTTTCACAACAAAACAACTTGGAAGGATATTGAACTTCTGTCTCCAAGACCTCAGCTCACACTCAAGCCGTCTCGTTTTGTGTCCTCAATTGTTCCCATCAATTTGTAGAATGGATTTTGGAAGTCAGGTACATGATTTGTTTCAGTCTGCCTATATTCTCCAAGACACTCCTGTCAGGTGATTGCAAATTATTATTAAACTTGCTCTTGTCAAGCACACTAATATCCAAATTATCAAGTGTTTTGCTTGTTTTTCAATCTTCATTCTCTTAATTCCTTGTAATGTTTGTCAGTTGATGGTTCTGTACTCTGTACTTCTCAATTCTTAAATATCCCATTTCCTTTGGTTTCCATGATCCCTCCTTGTGTTGTTTCTTCTTCTACCTATTTAATATTATTTTTTCCACTCACTGCTCTTATGCCTCCTGTGCACAGAAATATGGATATTACCAAGAATATGTCTATGATCTTCTTCGTATGTTTCTCTTTATTCTCTTAATGATCTTATTCACTTCTATCTTATCAATTACATGAGTTACTCCATCTGATGGTAACAACTTTCCATTCAACTTCTTGGATATTTCTTTTTTAGGTGGGCTCCACATGGAGCCCAATGTGGGGCTTGAACTCACGACCCTGAGATTAAGACCCGAGCTGAGATCAAGAGTCAGTTGCTCAACTAACTGAGCCACCCAGGCACCCCACTTTTTGGATATTTTCACATGAAGTTTCTAAAACTGCTCTGTCCAAAATGGTGGCCACTAACCATATGTAGCTGTTATGCTTTTGAAATGTTCCTAATATGAGTTGAAATGTGCAGTAAGTGTAAGGTATGTGTAGGTTTTAAAGACATAGTATAGGGCCTCTTGGGTGGCTCAGGTTGGTTAAGCGTCGGATTCTTGATTTCAGGTCAGGTCATGATCTTGGGGTCATAGGATCCAGCCCCGCATTAGGCTTCACACTCAGCATGGGGCCTGCTTGAGTTTCTCTCCCTCTGCCCCTTCCCCTGCTCAGGCTTTCTGTCTCTCTCTCATTCTCTCTCAAATAAATAAATCTTTTTTAAAAAAGACATAGTACAAAATGTAGCATAAATCTAATAATTTTTGTATTGTTTATGTGGTGAAATAATTATTTTGGATACACTGGGTTACATGAAATATGTTATCACATTATATTTTGATTGAATAATACTGTTTGAAATAACCCCAAATATGGCCCACATTCCCTCTCAAACAAGTGCCTCCACCTGAATTTTGATTTTGGCTGGGACAGCAGCTCTTTTCCTGTCCCCTTGGCTTTAACTCCGGGTTTTCTTTGACATTCTGTCTCATAACCCTTCTCTGCCATGTGCTCTCTTTCCAACATTGTCCCTTTTTAATCAATTATCAAGCCTCATAATGTTTTCCTTTAGACTTATATTGACTCCACATTATTTTCATCTTTGTGTTTACTTTTCTGTCCTAGATAATTTCAGTAACTAAAATCACCCAGCCTTAGGCTCCTTGCTTCTTCAAACTATCCTATATATCATCTCTTAATAAACCTCATTAAACATAACCTTCCTCTATGCAAAAAATTTTAATGGTTTCTTATATTAGTGAGCAATGTTCACATCTTTTAATCATTGTTCAAGCCTAAAAGTTTTTCCAATGTTATTTGTGCTCTACATAGTCGCTTTTCGTTCCATTCGCTTGAGTTAAGTCTAGTCTTTCTAAGTTTCCAAGTACTGCTATGTCTTTCTACCTTTTCATCTCCATTTATTGAAACTGACCTAGTACTCAAATTCTATTTTAAATGTTATTGTTCCCATAAATTTGGCCACAAATAGCCTCTCCCAAGTCTGAATTTTGACAGCACTCTGTCTTTTATGGCATTTCCCACTTTTTAACTTGTTTGGAGTTACTCATTCATTACCCATTTTCTACTTAAGATGTTCTTTCAAAGCAGGAATCGTAGCTTAATTATGTTTATACCCATATCTAAATGGCTACCATGGTTCCTACCACGACAGGTGCTCAAAATTATTTATTGGATAAATAAGTGTGTAAATGAATTAAAGAGTCATGATATATCCTGCTTTCTAAAATTAAGGATTTCTTCTGGAAAATTTCCTTCCTCTGGCAGTAATGGCCCAATTCTTTAGTTATTGCACTTTGTTTTTTCTCCCATCTTAATATGCAAATCATTGACTTTAGCAAAACAAGTATTTCGTTTGCCGATGAAAATGCTTAAGACAACAAAAAAGGGGCATATTAAGAATCAATGGAAGCTGCTACATCTGTATCTTTTTAACACCATCTGTCTCCCAACTTGTTAGATGAATCCAAATCCCATCCAAGTTTTGCTGGTCTGCAACGGTAAAATGCTTCCGTGGCAATTCCAAACAGATTGAACATAATTCAATTAGACAATTTAGTTGTAAGAGCATTGTCTTGGCAGATAACCCTCCAGGGATTATAATGAATATAGCTTAATTGGTTTATTAAATAAAATTTACAAAAGCTCAGAGCCTTAGTTTGAAAAACTTTTAGGCATCACTGAGGTATGGATTTTGTGTATGATAAACATGATTAACACTGGCTACTGCAGCAGGTTTGGTGAGTGGTTGTATCAGTTAGATAACTACTCGAGCTAGCTGAGAAGTACCATCTGAAAACACAAGTACATTTTTTTAAATAGCTGAGAAACAATAAATATGTCCCTTGTACTATAGCTGAAAATTAAGCCTCAGTATGGCATTTTGTCAAGAAATCTTGGCAGGAGAATCAGAATTCCCAGATTCTAGGCCTCAAATTATAAAATAGAGTTCAGTTTCCTATTTATTTGGCATGATAATCACAAATATCATTGCTGTTACATAATCCTCAAAAATATACATATTATAGGTATACAAAATAAGTCGGGTTTAATCCTTACATAGTTATACCTGTTTTCACTTAATTTAAGATGTAAGAATATCTGGAATTAGTGGTGAATATATATGTTATTGTGTGTTTGTTAAGATTACATATGTAATGCTATGTGAGGGCATGGCTGCATCATAAAAAGCAAAAATCACTTTGCTTTGGAAAGAAATTTTTACATCCTATATTTTTAAATCCCCCCCCCCCTTTAACAAATGGAGAGAAAAGAGGGTCAGAAAGGGCAAGAAAATCTTCCATGAAGATAGTTCTCCAAAATCAGACACCTAGATAGTTGGTCAGGCTGATTTCCAAGCCAATGTAATTGGTTTCCCAGTTGGCTACTTAGGTGGCTTTTATAAGTAGCTAGCAAACACTTGTTTCCAAAGCTGTGACACAGTGAAGAAAATCAATAGAGCCTCTAAAGGCAAAACAGTTTTTTAGGAAACTAAAGAAAAAATACGAAAAGAAAAACAGTCTAGAATTTCCTGACTCCAACACTTTACACTCAATTTAACAGGAAAATAACCATGATTTCCAGGAAAATCCCTTTCATCCCTCTAGATAATTATAATCGCCACCAGGATCAGATATCTTCTATAAGTTAGAGCTTTAGTCTATAATATAATGGAAATATAATGTGGCTTATATCAACATGGGGATAAAAGCCAATTAGGTTCTAATCAACGTGTATTGTAATACTCTACTATGTTTAAAGCATTATTTTAAGCAGTTTTGGAAATATACACATGAAAAATAATATCTAATACTTGTGTTAATATTACCCTTTATAAAATTCCTTGTATGGATTGAATTCTGTCCCCTCAAAAGAAGTATTGAAGTCCTAATCCTGGTCTGTCTAAATGTGTCCTCATTTGGAAATTAGGTCTTTGCAGGTGTAATCAAGTCAAGATAAGGTCATTATAAAATCCAATAATGTTGGGTATTTTTATAAGAAGAGGAAAATGCCATGTGAAGGTATGGACACACGGGATTGCCAGGGGACAACAGGCGGAGAGGTTGGAGTGATGCAACTGCAAGCCAAGAAATGCCAAGAATCCATAGCCACCCCCAGAAGCAAAGAAGAAGCAAGGAGGATTCTACTCTGAGTCTCAGAGGGAGAATGGCCCTGCTGACACCTTGATTATAGACATCTAGCTCCCAGAACTGGGGGAGAATAAATTCCTGTGGTTTTAAGCCACCCAGATTTGGTACTTTACTATGACAGCCTTAGCAAACAAGTACGCTTTTCTTCCTAATTACCAAATTTTAAATCATTTGGGGCCTGCCCTAATTTGAGTTTAGATGTCCAAAGATTGTGATAGGACATTCCAGAAGAAAAGGAACTGTCATGAGAAAGATCGCAAGGGCAGGGATGAAAGGCCCACATGAACGTAGCTTGGAGTCTAGTTGGTCTTGGCACTGCTCCCGGTGGGAACTGTGGAAGTGAGCAGGGCACTGTCAAAAATAACAACAGCTCTTTCAGAAAAATGAACACCAAAGCTGAAAACAAATGGTCTGCTTGCTTCCAATTATTTTATTCATCATCATAGTCCTAGGAAGAGAGGTAGGATGTGCCCATGTTTTATTACCACTATTTCTGAAGAGGAAGATAAAAATCATACAATTTAGGTCACTTACAGCAATAAAAGTCTTGTTTTTTCAACCTCATAGGGTCTTAAGAACACGGCAGAGTACGTGAAAGAAGCAGAGAAACCAGTAATTACATTGGGGATGTAAGACTCTATAATCACATGAATCCCCAGGTTTATAAAGGATTGTGGGCAATTCCTGACAGCAGCAAATGCAAGTCATAAAGCCCTGCATACTTAAGGCTCCCCTCCTACTCCTCCTTCTGGGTATCTCAATTGAGGTTAATTGGAAATTAATCAATTGAGTTCACCAAGGAGAAAAATCTGTCAGAGTCATGACAAAGCCAGAAGTTTGCGTATTACCAAACCTTAAATGATAAGATTCCACTTTTTTTTTAAAGATATTATTTATTTATTTGACAGAGAGAGGCACAGCAAGAGAGGGAACCCAAGCAGGGACAGTGGGAGAGGGAGAAGCAGGCTTCCTGCAGAGCAGGGAGCCAAATGCGGGGCTCGATCCCAGATCCCTGGGATCATGACCTGAGCCGAAGGCAGACGCTTAACGACTGAGCGACCCAGGCGCCCCAAGATTCCACTTTTACAATTATTTTCTGGAAGATATTTTAATGTTATCATCTTGATCCTTTTAAAATAACAACTCACATGTTCTGGGAACTAAGTGATTTAAATGAATTAAAATTTTTTTTAAATTTAGCACTGAGAAAAGGCACAATTTATTTAGTTCAAGTACTGGAAATCAGAAATGACAGCACATCCCTTCCTTTGAAATGCGTAACTCTGCTGTAACAGGCATCCCAGCTTGGCTTTTCAGGATAAAAAGTTCATGACTGCATTCATGCATTCGTCTGACAGCCATTTTCTTTCTTGGAGGACGCTGCTTTCTTCAGCGTTAATAGCGTGCAGCTTTTCCTTCTTGTGATTTCTGATGATCTGTTTCGAAATATGCGTGGCATTCCGGGGGAGCTTTGAATATGCTTTCAGCCTGGTCCAAACTTCTTTCTGAAAGGTGCTATCAGGAAAAACTTCAGTAACAAGTCCTTGTGCATAGGCTTCTCCAGTGGTTAACTTCTTCCCAAAAATGAGCATCTCTACTGCCTTGGCTGGGCCCATTATCTTCAGAAAAGTGTAAGAGGAATATCCTTCTGGAGTTTGGCCAAGGTGACTAAAAGTAGTGTGAAATGTTGCCCTGTCAGACGCATACACAAGATCAAATAGCCCGAGAATGGTGACGGGTATTCCCACAGCTGGACCATTGACCACTGCAACCAGAGGCTTAGGAAAATCTATGAAACAGCCTACAAAATCCCTCAGTAAAATGGCACCATTTTTAGCTTTCTCCTCTACTCCTTCAGGGGGAATACCAGTGAAATTAGATCATTTCCGCTAGAGTAATAATCACCATTTCCTGTAAAAACAGTTATGGTAGAGTCATCAAGTGCAAGCATGATTTCCCGATACATCTGTGTGGTCAGTGCATTCTTTTTGGCCGGCCGGTTCAACATGATCTTTGTGATGCAGTCTTCAGAGGTCATCACCAGCGTTTCATATCCAGCTTGTTTCCTGTCTGCTTCAGGCTTCACTTGGCTAGAGGAGTCAGATGAAGACCTCAAACCAGACACCAAATCCACATAGTTCTGCCTAGCAGTTTCCTTGGGCAGACTGCCAAGAGCATTCCATGCATCCCATTTGGCCTTATTGATCAAGTCGAACAGACCTGGTTTAGGTGTATTACAAGGCCTTTCAATGGCCTGCTTATAGAGTGCAGATCATCTTGCTCTCAGACTCTGATTAGCTGCCTCTCCCTCCACCCCCTGCCTCCAAAATGTTTGGGGATAGTATTTGGAGGATGGTGGGAAGCCGATGACTGAGGAAAGGACCGACTGAGCTCATCGCCTTTTGGTGGTGTTTCTTTAAAAACAAAACAAGGAGTTTTAGGGTAAATGAGGCCATTTCTGATCCCTTTCCTCTTAATTGCTACCTTTCTCTCCATAAACTGTAGGTGAAATCTCCCCGCCTGTTCTGTGAGTCTTCCTCCATACTTGACTCATAAAATCCACAATGTGTAGCTCTTACCATCTTGACATGACTTATTGCAACATCAACTCCTTCAAATCATATCTGGAGGGACCATATGAGGTTCACCGTCAATCTCCCAGAGGGCCAGGTAGAGTACTTTGTTTTTAGTGTATATAATCTTAAATTATGTTGTGTAAGCTTAAGAAGAGAAAGTAAGAACCAATCATTAACGTGTGAAAGGTTACTCAGATTACTATGTGTAGAATATTTCTGATTGGGAAAGAACCTCTCTCTCCGTCTTTAGGCCTTGTGAATTCCATCATGAGTAAGAAGAGGACTTTATATTATCTGTCCTTATGATTTCACACAGATATATGTAGCTCACACTCTAAATTGACATATCAATAAGTATGAGATAGTATTACCAATGTTTTACCGTGGTCTTCTGCTTTTTACTTAGTGCCAGATCATACTTTATTGTATTTTCCAACTTTCTTCTTTCTTCTAAGCCAAATATGAAAACGGATTTAACATGGTAACATTTCCCCTACTTTATTAACTTTCCTACCATGATTCAAATGTGAATATATTAATAAACTTGACATTTTCTAGGTAATAGATTTTTTTATTGTCCAAGAGAAGTGATCATTTGAAAGTTTATGTATATCTGTATATTTTTTCCTCTATCTTTTGAAATAAAATATACATCTTCTTCAAATGCAGGAGATGATGGCATGGGATGACAATAAATTGTTGCAGCAAAAGAAAAGGTTGTTTAGCACAGCTGGTGTGCCTGAGTGTCAGTATTCTTCTAGGACATCATTGAAATAAGGCTTCTCTTACTGATCTTCAAAATAGTACCTAAGCTGAGGACAGAGAACATCATCATCTGTCAGTTCACTTGCTAATTAAAATAAGGGTAACTCCGGCACCTGGGTGGCTCAGTCAGTTAAACGTCCCACTTGTGCTTTCGTCTCAGGTCATGATCTCAGGGTTGTGAGATCGAGCCCCACGTCTGGCTCTGTGCTGGGCATAGAGCCTGCTTAAGATTATCTCTCTCCCTGCCCATGTGTGTACTCTCTCTCTCTAAATAATAACAATAACAACAATAATAATAAAATGAAGGTAACTCTACCTGGTTAAAAATATTTTTTTTCAAAAATTTTAATATTACGCTCATGAAGGAGAGAAATTTATAAATAAAAAAGACACAATCACTGTACTTTTTCCTAACCCTCCATTCTCAGCCTGGAAATTGATCCTTTTCCATCCCCTGCTTTTCAAAAGCTTTTGTGCTCTAAGGTTCTAGATAGAAGAGAAATGCCTGGAGGTCCACCAAGGATGATTCCTATGGAATCACTGACTCCAGGAACATTTGGTGTTTTTATGAAGTGTCTGAGAAAATGAGATTTGCCCTAAAGTTCTTGTGAATAATGGTCAGGCTTTCTCTCATCTAGTTCTGTATACATATTGTAGTTAGCTGGAGAAATAAAATCACGTTTCTCCCCACTGTGTAGGAATTTACTGTGGGATTTCTGTCCTCTTGAGCCCCTAGAAATCCCCATATCAGAAAGGTACCTGAAGATCCTGTTTCTTGGCTCCTGAAGACTTTAACTGAGATGTTGTGAATGACAAGAAGGTCTTGCTAAAGGTGTGCAGAAGGAGCACACCTTTTGGTCACAAAGACTAATTTGGAAGACAACAGATACAATTAGTTTTCTTTGTGTTAGTGTCTGGTAATGTCACTTAGGAGTTCAGCTTTGCCCTTGTCACTTGAGGGATTGAAGTGAAGCATTAAATAGCTTTTGTAATTACTGTAGGTGAAGTCCTAAATCTATTCAATGTTTGACATACCACAGAGGTCCTGCTGCTGTGAGGATTTCGGTATATGAGAAGGAGTCTGGTGGAGGTGTTGGAAGGAATTCAGTGAAGTGGACGGTAATTTTTTTTTTTTAAACAAGTGTGATTTTTTTTTTTAAGATTTTATTTATTTATTTGAGAGAGAGAGAATGAGAGAGAGCAAGCACATGAGAGGGGGGAGGGTCAGAGGGAAAAGCAGACTCCCTGCCAAGCAGGGAGCCCGATGCGGGAATGATCCAGGGACTCCAAGATCATGACCTGAGCCGAAGGCAGTCGCTTAACCAACTGAGCCACCCAGGCGCCCATGTAATTTTTATATGAAGTAAAAAACGGGCTTTTATTCTTTAACAACCAAATGCCTGCTAATACCAGATTTACTTAACACTTCAACAACTCATATTTAGATGAAAAATTCCCGTCTTTAAAAATCTAACACGGCCAACTTAACACTTACTATTTACTTTGTATGAGGCCTCATATTAGCAATTTGGGGAATAAAGAAATAAATAAGACAGGAGTCTGGTTCTCAAGAAGCTATTATCTGTTTGAAATAGCAGCCTCCTTGCCAAAGCACCCTGTCTCCCAGGACTTCTGAAAACACACCAAACTGTGATTTCCAAGGTTTAAATGTAATTTGTCTTAATTTTTTGTTTTTTTTAAGTAATCTCTATACCCAACATGGAGCTCAAACTCATGACCCCAAGATCAAGAGTCAGAAGCTCTACCAACTGAGCCAGCCAGGTACCCCCAATTTGTCTTAATTTTTTTAAAGACTTTCACAATGATCTTTGAAATAATTGGAATTACCAAATATAACTGGATACCAAAAAGCATGACTTAAATATGCCATAAACACTCTTTTATATATAGATATATGGCTTCATATTAATTTTGCACACTTATTGGACAATAAGTGTTGTCCTTGTGGCATGGAGAAATCTTATAGTAGCTTCTAATGGCAAATACTATGCAAAGAAAGTTCAAAATCATAAGGAAAAATATTCTTATCTGAAAAATAGGCAACCTAGATCTGGCATATAGAGTTATTCTCACTAATCAGAATACATTATTATACTGGATATTCAATTCTTAGGATATGCCTGAAGGCAGCTTAATGTTTTTGTGTATTTATATATGTGTATATATTTGCATTTTGTACACATAGTCCATTTGGGGTATTTCCTCAGCATGAATTCTACCCAAATTACCAAAATGAGGACTTTGGTTATGCTTTCCATTATTCTAGTGTCTAAAATTTCAGCATTCAAACCAGAGAGAAAAGATGAGACAGTCAGTACATTAAATTAGAGATGCTGATCAGATAGCCTATGTTTCCTGTGTCTGTCTCCTAGTCCTCTTCATAAACTGGCAGATAATCTCATAATTAAACAGTTCTGGTCCTGCACATACAGCACGATCAAGACTCACCATGTTTCAGCAGCTTCACACTCATTTATTATCAAGATTAGAGATGCCAAAAAAAATCATGCATTCACTAATTCTACATTGAGGATTCAGAAAGGAGGGGAGAAAGTGAACAAGGCAAATCACATTTTTTTTTTAAGTCTCATGCTTTTTATTATTCAAGTAACAGTGAGACGGATATTGCATAAGGAAAGAATATACTGTTTAAACAATTTTAGTGAAAAAGTACATAATTAACTTTTAGTTCTACTTGTGGTTGAATAAAAGGCTAGTGGCTTTTTCTACCTAAAGTCTCCATGAGGCTACAAAATGGTATGTATAATATCATATGATGGTACACTTTTACTAATATTGATATAACAAAATAAGTATGATTCCATTAATAGTCATGAATGTTAAACTCAGTTTTAACATTGTTATGGTAAGAACACAATGTCCTCTATTTATCTGTTCAGCCATAATATTGCACCACCAAATGAGTTTGCTCTCAGGAGATTTAAAAATCAATCCCCTTTCCCCTCAGGAAGTCTTGATAACTCAGTAAATGTTGTTAAATATCTACGTATTTGTGCAGAACATAACATTGCTGAGATGTTTCTTAGAGCAAAACTGTTACTGAGATAGAGGTGGAAGAGCCCTAGACATGGTAATAAGTGCTCTGGGTTCAAGCTTTAGATCCCTCGGTTAATAGCTGGAACCTTAGCCAAGAATTAATTTCTATGAATATTAGGCTCGTTTTCTTGAACACAGGGATATTAATTTTGTCTTATGGAGCTACAATAATACACTAGATCAAAATCACTTTGCAAGTGGAAATGCTTTGCATGGTTGCACATTATTATAGCACATAAATAGTTTGTGTGTGTATGTTGATAAAGAAAAATTGCACCGATACTTGTTAAAATGGCAAGGAAGACTTTATTTGAAACTATTGCAGTAGGGGTCAAGGTTATTGCAATAGGGGAGAGAGACTGAATTTAATTCCGCTGAAACAAAAGGCTGGAGGATTTTTAAATGCTGGGGTGAACTAATGGAAAAGACTTTAGCGGGCAGATTGGTCAATGTGATTAGGCTATCTGTGTTTGCTAATTGACACTTATTGTAAGTTAGGCTCCTATCTTCCCCCCTCAGAGTGGGAGGCAGAGGCCCTAGCTTTCTTGAAGATTATATCTAAAAGGGAAGAGGCTGGAAGAAGACTTCTCAAAGAACCAGAGAAAGAATCTACAATGGAAAGTTTTCTAATGGAAATGATCTAAGAAAAGGGAAGTTAAGAATCTATGGTCAGGGGGTGCCTGAGTGGCTCAGTCATTTAAGCCTGACTCTTGATTTCGGCTCAGTTCATGATCTCAGGGTCATGAGATTAAGCTCCAGGTGGGCTCTGCCCCAAATGCAGTGTGTTTGCCTTAGTCTTGGGAGTCTGAAATTCTTTCCCCTTCCCTCCTCCTCCCCCTCTGCTCCTCCCCCCACTTGCACTCTCTAGCTCTCAAATAAATAAATAAATAAAACCTTTGAAACCAAAAAAAAAAAAAAAGTGTGGTCAGGAAGAAGCCTATCTAGAGCACAGTCAAGCAGAGTGGACCCTTCAGGATGCCTTGGCCAATGTGTGTCCAGATCACACAATTCCAAAGGCAAAAACAAACAGCTAAGTCAGCAATCACAGACCCACCTTTTGTTCCTTGTTTCTGTTCACTGCTGACCATCATTCAGCCATCATCACTACTGTATTCTGAATTTTATTTTTTTAGTGTTAAAGTTGTAAATGCATAATCAGTGGCAGGCAATTGCTTAATAAAAAAAAAAAAATGACAGGAACTTCTGCAGTGAGGTCCCTCCCTGCCTTGAGATTTATTGATGTTTGCATCTGAATGAACTTCTGTGGTGATACATGTTTGCAGGCTTTATCCTTTGATTCAGGTAAATAAAGTAAGAGAAGTACACAGTATTGACAAATTCCTCCAGACATTGCTGCCAGGAATAGGCTAATATGCAGTCACATGCCTCTAAACAGCTTTATTTTTCTTGGGTCCTTGTTCCGTGGTTCTGGGGGAGGGGACAGTACTTGACCTTCCCCATCCTTTTCTCAATGGCCTTGCATTCTGATTACACGGCTGAACTTAGATTTGCTAAATAGCACTTGTTTAATATGGCAGAGCTGTTCTCTGAACATGTTAAAATGTTGAATCTTGACAGTATTTTCTGATATAGCCAGTGACCTGAGTGCTCATTGATTGAATAATGAGATTCAGAACTTAAATTCCAATAATTCATAATAGTGAGAAAATAAAAAAGAGCAATCAAAACAATTGTGTTTAATAGTTTACATTTAGTCATAAAGCCCTACCACCTGCATGAATTTATTTATTCCTTACAGCAACTTTGTACGTTTAGTAAATTTTGACTTCACTTTACAGACAATAAAATATGCTCAGAGAGATTATGTGAAGTGAACATTTTCACAGAGGGTAAGCGTTAACAGCCAGGTCTGGAAGTCTGTTCTGCAGCATAAGAAAAGTAACATAGAGAACTGTCCAGAAAAAAGCTCTAGAAACACACTAGATCTTGAGTTCAAATTCCTGACTTATGAATGGCTCTATGTAAATTAATTCAATAACTATCAATTTTGTCTTCATTTCTAAAAGATATTTTGTGAGAAATTAGGGAGAAAACATATGAAAAATTTCATGAATGTCTTACATAGAGTAGGACTTCATATAGATTGCCTTTCTACATGCTACCATACTCTCTTCTTTCTCCCTCTGCTTGCCAACCCATTATTCTTTCTATGGCACTGTGCCTTTTTGCTAAAAAGCTTAAGGGAGATAAATAAATTTGAAATGATCATCTTACAATTTTGAAATCAGCTTTCTTAGGTATACTTTGCATACAGTAACATTTACCCATTTTAACTGCATGTTACAATGAGTTTTGGTAGATATCCACAATAGTGTGAAATTTCCACCACAATCAAGATTCAGTTAGAACATTTATACCCCACCCTTAAGTTCCTCTGTGTTTCTTTATTGGAAATGCTCACCTTCAGCACCTGGCAAACTTATCACTTTGTTTTTTCCAAAATGTAGAAATGATCATGTTATTTTCCTTAAAAAAAGAAAAGAAAGGGGCACCTGGGTGGCTCAGTCATTAAGCGTCTGCCTTCGGCTCAGGTCATGGTCCCAGGGTTCTGGGATTGAGCCCCGCATCCGGCTCCCTGCTCGGCTGGAAGCCTGCTTCTCCCTCTTCCACTCCCCCTGCTTGTGTTCCCTCTCTTGCCGTGTTTCTCTCTGTAAAATAAATAAATAAATCTTTTTAAAAAAAAAGGAAGAAATCCTTCTGAGATCTTAATTGGGTTTACATTGAACCTATAGATAGATTTGGAGAGAATTGCCATCTTAACAATATGAAGTGTTCAGATCTCTGTCTTCCTTTTTTTTTTTTAAAGATTTTATTTATTTATTTGAGAGAGAGAATGACAGACAGAGAGCACGAGAGGGAAGAGGGTCAGAGGGAGAAGCAGACCCCCTGCTGAGCAGGGAGCCCAATATGGGACTCGATCCCAGGACTCCAGGATCGTGACCTGAGCCAAAGGCAGTCGCTTAACCAACTGAGCCACCCAGGCGCCCTCTCTGTCTTCCTTTCAAAAGCCTATAACCCTGGTCTAATCATGAGAAAAAAAAATCTGATAAATCCCAACTGAAATACATTCTATAAAACTGATCAATGACACCTCATATGGTCAGGTCTCCTTAGGCTCTTCTTAGGTGTGGCAGTTTTTCCATGTTTCCTTGTTTTTGAGACCTGACAACTTGTAACCTTGCAATAGCCCACATGGAATCCTGGAACAGAAAAAGGCCTGAGGGTAAAAACTAAGGAAATCTGAATAAAGTATGGAATTTAATTACTAATAAATTATCAATATTGGGTCAATAATTCTAACCAATATGCCATACTAATGTAAGATATTACTAATGGAGGAAAGTGAGTATGGGTACATGGGAACTTTGTACTATCTTCACAATTTTCTGTTAGTCTAAAATTGTTCTAAGATTAAAAAATCATTAAAAAGATTAACTTATCAAGCGTGGCAAAACACTGTCCATCCAAGCACCTAACTAGAAATTGAGAAGTCACTCTCCTCTTTTCCATCTCCCTTCATGACATACCAGTAAGTTCTAACTCTATTTCAATTTCTTTTTAATTCTTTCCCCTCTCCATCTGTCCTGTTTCCTCAAACTTTTATCCTATCAGGTCTTCTTGGACTATTTAAAAAGCCTCCTAACTAGCACCATTTTCACCCATCTCAAATTAAGAAATAAATGAATTAATGGATTAGAAAAGAATGGAATCAGAAAACAAAACACGACTGAGCAAATGTGAAGATCTCATTGGCTTTATTAAGTGACTCATGAATCCATGAATCAGTCAACATCCCATCCAGGAAGTAGAGGGAAGCTCCAAGGAGCTGTACAAAATGGAAGGTTTTTATAGGAAAGAAGTGGGGCAAGAAGTTCTGAGATAAAGAAAAGAAAGGATTGTTTCAGGCTAGATGGCATTCCCCTATGGGAAAGGGCTGGAGCTCTTATGCAGGTTACCTCATCTTCCTTTGGGGGGTGGAGAGGGCCCCTGTGACAGATGACCTCATTGATGCTGATCAGAAAATTCCTGACTAACTGGTTAAGACTACATTTCTGAGGGAGGTTGACACCACAAGTAGATTATGTATTAAGCCCAGATTTAGTGATTTGGCTTAAGTGACACCATTTTGACCCTGTGGCTTTCTTTTAAACAAATGTAAAAGACATTAACTTTTTTAAAAGTTAAGCTATGGATTTAATAAATTTGATGGTCATGAAATCATTTGGGGGAAAAAAAGCTATGATGATTAAGAGAAGAAGAAAAGATTAATTTAGCTGCTTGCTTACTTCTTTCTTTCTTTCTTTCTTTCTTTCTTTCTTTCTTTCTTTCTTTCTTTCTTTCTTT